>NC_092810.1:136430425-136730425 GCF_040954645.1 Diabrotica undecimpunctata
ACTCAAGAAATGTTTCAGACCAATAAAAATATATTAAATTAATTTTTTAAAAAAGGGGTTGGTTGTGAGGGTTGAAATGTTGAAATTATAATAAAAAGTTATTTTATATGCAAAAAATTAATTTTCGTTAAATAAAATGCACTCAAGAAATGTTTCAAACCGATAAAAATATTTTTTAATTCATTTTTGTCATAAGGGTGGTTGTAAGGGTTGAAAATTTCCAATAAATAAAATATTATTGTATAGCTAGGGTATTAATTTTTATTTGTATTTAAATACATAATTGAAATGTCTCAAGCTGCTACGACTTTTTTTTTCATTTTATTTTTATAAAAAGTATTAGCTTTTAAGGGTTTTTAAAGGGTTTTTGAGGGTTGAAAATTGTAAATAATTAATTTTCATATTAGAGAACACATTACAATATTTACCTTATGCGAATAAACAAGATTTAAGTGCATAAAATAATTAAATCCGTGTTTTTCCCAGTTTCTTCTATACTGGGTAGTTTTCACCCCTTAAAAACAAAAAGCGCACCTAGAGCGTATATAACTTTTGAAGTGGATGGTAAGATAAGCTTAATTTGAAATTTTCAAAGAAATCGATGCAGTTATAAAAAATTCGGAGGTATTACCATATTTTAAGCCTCAGTAGCTGGACTATTAGTTTATAGAGCTTTCCTGTATCTGACATCTTTTAGTTTTTAATACTTTAATACATATAAAAATAACGTACTGGGGCCTGATGATGGGGCAAATATTGTAACCGGTAGCCCAAAATTTTCCAACTTAAAAAGTATTTAAGATTGTGAGTATTGATTCATTTCCCATATACCTACTACTATCAAGATAAGTCTTAATTTTCTATGATTGACACATGTCAGTTGTCATTTTTTTAAAGGCCAGTATGGGATCCTACTCATTCTGTCTGCCGCTTTAACTCCATCCAGATGGTCGGGTACTTATAGCCGTACCATAAACAATTTTTTTAAAGTATTTTTGAGAAGTCTGATGTGCTATCTTTTAGATGTTTTTTTTTTCGAAGAACTTTCGAAGTTTTTTTAAATTTTTCACCAATGGAATCCTTCTTAATAATTAAACTTTATAAATTTGAAGTAAGTATTAACACTTAAATTAGTTATATTAGTTATTCTATTATAGCATAGCTCTGAGAATGACTTTCTAAGCCGAAAGCGCTCAGATAGGAATTAAATACTTTACACACTTCAAAAATACTTTTCTTTTTCATTCATTCATTCGTTATAAGTAGTGCAAAATGCACATATTGCATATTTTATGCAAATATCTGGGTATTCTGCATATTTATACAATAAAATGGCATAAAATGCATAAACGTCAATTTATTTCGTAACTGGTAAAGTATCTGGAAATTCCAATGTTCATTTTACTTCAATATTTCAGTCTTCAATATTACCGATAGTACCTATTGATATCACCTAATATTCTTGGTATTGCTGTAGCAGGTAACCGATTATAATCCCGTAATAAAAGAGTCCTTTTGCAAATGATTTTGTTTTCAAAAGTGAAAGTGAATAAAAAATTTATTTAAAAATAATTCCTTTATAAAAGGTATATTAATATTTTCTAAAAAAAAATGCATATTTTCTAAAAGAAACGCATATTTAGTGCATATTTTTGAGTAAATTAGAGCATATTAAATTATGCGAATATTTTTCACTTTTTTGTATATTTGCCTAAGCCTTATAAGTTAATATCTACTATATCAGAATTTTAATTTAAAATAGGTTATACTTGTCAATGTTATATTACAATAACTGTAATGCTAAATAAAGATGGCGATTAAAACAGTTCCCGAGCTAAGGATTGATAAGCGATATTTAATTAATGTACGAAATGTATTTGACCGTTATTCAAGCCGAAATTAGATAAAATCTTAGCCACCCTTGCGTAAAATTTCCCAAACTAATAACCAAAAAAATTCTAAATAGGATAATCTTCAGAGATCTAGATCTACATTTGGTTCATTATCTGCTCTAAATCCTCACGCTCTATTTGAATAAAACTGCCGATGAGACTGGTCCCGAAGAGCAACAGGATATCTAATAATCCCGAAAGAGAATAGAGCCTAATATTATGAACACCCCCTTAGGTATTATGACTGAATTTATGGAATAATAAGCTCGATAATAGAAAGATTCGTATGCAAAATCGTACAAGGGTAACTCTCGAATTCTTTTCAAGGGCAGTTCTAGCTTTTTTTATGTACAGGGAGATTAGCAGACAACTGGCAGTTCGGACTGATGAATCTCATGCATATCTTATTTCAATGTAATATGCGCCTTAGGGGTTGTCTTTTGACACCGGCAATTCGTCTACAATAGGGTAATAGAAGACTTGTTCCTAGATTTTTGAACGTAGAAAGTGGGGCGGCAAGCAGGTACGTCGATAAGGTATTGTTATTTATATTTTTATATAAAATGCACGCTAAGAAATGTTCAAAATACTTTTAACAAAAGGCGACAATGATTTAAGTAAAATTACTTATTTTTTGTTTTTGACAATTCGTCCCCCAATCAGGTAAAAATTATACAACCGGTAAAATATGTTTTTGTTATTTGATAAATGGTAATGAATTTATGATAATTACCAAAGGATTCACACATAAAATTCATTTCTTTCTCGCAAATCAGGCAGAAATGCAATGAATGTAACAAACCTCTTATAGTCTTTGTAGACTTCGAAAAAGCCTTCGACTTAAGTATCCTTAATATTGCAGCTCAAATAGCATATTTTTCCACTCTTTCTAACGGTGTATCGCCTATTGTAGTTTGGGCGTTTATGTTGGTGTTCTTACTAATGATCAATATGTTTATCAATATGTCTTCTTGCAATTTAGTTCTAGGCCGTATTTGTTACATGTTTCTATAACGTTATCCATCATCCTTTAGAGCCCTTGCGCACTATCTGGCAGCAACACTGTATCGTCTGCATATCTAATACTGTTTATACGTTGGCCATTCACAGCAATCCCATCTTCTGATTCGTCCGGGCCTCTCTAAAGATGTTTTCTGATTATATGTTAAATAATGCCGGTGACGATATGCAACCCTTTCTAACTCCTTTTCCGACTGTGAAGATCTCGGTCAGTTCATTTTCTAATCGCACTGTTGCTTTTTGTTGGAGATATAAGTTTAATAACTAAATACTAATACTCCCCTACAAATAAATAACATTAAGATCACTCAATTACTAGATATAGTATTTGGGGAGTGAGATAGGCATCGAAAGAGACATCTGGGCAGCATTGGGAAAACTAAAGTACATATTGAAGTACCCATACGTCTGAAAAGGAAAATTTTCAATCAATGAATACTACCTGTCCTAACCTATGGTCATGAAACACTATGAGAAAAAGGAGTATACAAAAATACATATAATGTAGAGAAAGATGGAAAAGAATTGCTGGAAACTGAATAAAAAGGCTACAAGAGAGGAGTAGCAAAAACTTGGGGAAGCCTACGTTAAGCACTGGACACTTTGGGATTTTTAGATAGATAGATGGATAATCCGTATTGTAATAAGAACAAAAATGGATGGTACTAAAATGTAAGCATATAATTAACAGAGTAATAAAGAATATTAAAAATGAAAATGGTTGCCTATAAAATTACAGGTATTTTAACATGGAAGAAATTTCGTAACAGGTTAATAGATTAACAGAAGATCTTTAGGTTAAAGGGAAGCTTTTTTTTGGAAGCTTAGTGGATTTATTTAATTTCTTGCTTCCAGTAAAGAACTCATCTTCAAATGTGATCGTTAGTATCCTTACTACTAAGTGAGGGTATCAATTATTGAAGCTTCGTCGTAGTTCAGGAAACACATTTTTCTGAAATCTGTCAAGAATTTTGACCGCAAAATAAGCAATTCCTTAATACTAGTCCGTTTGTAAGTAACTTAATTCTTAGTAGCCAAATTCTTAGCTAACAGTTACTAAGAAAACAGTACGAGAATATTTTAAACCTAAAATCCACAAGGAAACTGAATTCCTATAGTTGCTCTGTACCATGAATCACAAAAATGGAGCAAAATAACAGCAAAGGACTCACAAGTTGCACCCCATTCAATTTTTTTATGTATTTTTTTAATGATTAATGATCATCATTCTAAAATGTATTGCTTTTACTCTACTACTTGATACACAATATAACATTGCCGATCAACGTTACATGTCGTCAATATTGAAAGTAATTAAGTTGTTAAAATAACGTTATCTAACCCATACTGTATACTTTAGTGTATAGACCATTGCTTTCTAATTTTAAGCAAGTGAAAACATTGTGTAATACAAACAAATGATTCCAATTTATTTAAAAATATATACGAATAGATGTATAAGTTAAATTGAAAACCTGTTGTTAAAATTCTATGGTGCGCCTTTGAACACTTGTACACCATAGCAATTCTCGTTGTATTTTGGTAGCGATCTATTCTTTTGTTGTAGCTTAAGTGTGTTTGGCCGTTAATAATTAAGGTTTTGTAAACACTTTAAATGTTTTATGTTCGTAGACAAAAAGGGGGAACTCAGTGACAGACAATGGAAATCTGGGAAGCTGGACGGAGAGAGTGAATATTTATTATGCTTTCTTTTCTTTCAACGTTTTCTCTCAGACAGACGCTTTGATGTCTCTGTTTGTCTATTTAACTTTTGGCTGAATTTATTTCTTTAAGTGATTTTAAAGCAAGAGTTATGATGATTCAGAGAGGTTCAGTATTAGTACTAAAATCTTCTATTTCAAGCTTTTTATTAAATATTATTAAGGCATTTTAATATGCAACGTTTTGGATTACAGATCTACTCAATTTATCTTCAAGAAAAAGGTATATATATATATATATATATATATATATATATATATATATATATATATATATATATATATATATATATATATATATATATATATATATATATATATATATATATATATCTCGGTCTTGCGCTACGTGTAGCAATTGGTCCGCTGTCAATACCTGTCCACTGCCGCAAATTCCTCAACCAAGAGAGTTTCTTCCGTCTTATCCATTTCTTTCCTTATCCGATTTTACCGTTGAGAATTAGCCGAAGGAACTCATATCTTGGTCCTCTGATTATATGTCCAAGATATTCTAGTTTACGCCTCTTAATAATATTTAATAGAGTTCGTTGATGTCCCATTCTTCGAAGAACTTCTTCGTTTCTGGTTCTGCTAGTCCATGGAATTTTTAGTATCCTTCGATACAACCACATCTCAAACGCCTCGATTTTATTCATGATATCGGCGTTTAAAGTCCAAGTTTCACATCCATACAAAAGTACAGACCACACGTAACATCTTGTAAACTTTTCACGGATTTCCAAATTTAATGAGTTATTGGATAATAGAGGCTTGAATTTTTGAAATGAGTTTCTTGCCTGTTCAATTCTACATCGAATTTCGAAGGATGGATCTAGATTTTGGGTAATCCAACATCCAAGGTATTTGAATCTCTGAACTCTCTGCAGCGGTTGTTGGTTTAATATCAGTTGGGTTGCGCCGATATCCACTTTACTGGTCACCATGTATTTAGTTTTATCGATATTTATCGACAGTCCCCAATTTGTGGGTATATATATATATATATATATATATATATATATATATATATATATATATATATATATATATATATATATTATTTTTGGTTATATAGTTATTTCATGGCTTTTTAGCTTTTTGTAATTGTTGATCGGTAATATTTTATTTCTTCAGTACAGTACCTTGTTAGTTACTGAAGAGCCCAGACACACAAATTTATCTACCACAGCGATATTGTTTATTACCCTTAGATTGTTTTGATTGTAGTTAGCTCTGTCAATAATCATGATCCTTGTTTTGTCTCTGTTTATTTTATGACCCATCGTAAAGCTTATTTTCTTCAATCCGTTGAAGAACGGACCACACATATCAATAATATTTATATCAAATACTGATTAACTGTGCAAATAAAACAAAACATAATACTAGATAGGCAAGAGATAGATTAAAACTTTCTCTTTCCCTTTACTTTTTCGTTAATCAATTCCGATTAAACATGTTTAATAGAGTCTAAAATTATCAATTAAAATTAAATATGTAATAAAAAATCATGAAATAATTGAGAATAGGAAATTTAAAAAATGTCTTTATCCAGTCTCTCGTATTTTGTTTAACTTTCCTCACTTGAAAGTGCCACCACTTGAATCGGATGACACATGTACATAAAAAAGTACTCACAATATTTGAGCTGGAAAGCAGATTATCTGAACGTTGATCTCCTAACTCCTAAATATACAGGATTCCCTTAGCTGAGACGAAAGGTGATTAACTCGGGACTTCCAATGGGAACATCGGATATAGACTTGATACCAACTTTGGAATTAACTGAGACTAATATTTGTAATGAAATATTCAATCCTCCGAACATCTCAATAAAGCGCATATTTCCACCGGATCAAATGCCTTCTTAAAATCCATGAATAATAGCACTACGAGACTTTTGCATTCGACTGTTTTGCCATTTAGTAGGCACTTTTAAACATTGAGCATGGTCATTTAGGGGATGGATTGGTCTATAATTCTCAAGATTGGTCTTTCTTTTTGGTCCATTAGTAAGTATGTTATGCCATGTATTTTATCTATCTTTACTTGAGTTAGTTAGATGTTAGATGTAGATCATAAATATTATTCTGATAAATGATCAATAAAAACTTACTATGAAGTAAAAAATTTTTTACATTTTTTTACGTTTAAAATTTTTAAAAAATTTAAAAATGATCCAAAATGGATTTATAAATTTTCAGAACGTCGACGATGGTCCAATAGGATTGAACTATTGGGAATCATCAGTGAAAACCCTAGAAATAAGTATTACCACGTAAGAAATAAGAACAAATGGATACAATTTTGAATGTTAAATTAATCATATGGTGAATACTTATGTCTACATAATAATTGGAACTATTCAAGCAACGAGGCCAGATGATCCTTAAATATATATATATATATATATATCGGTTTCAAAACGTCTTGCGTCGTTGTCCGATGCCTAATTTCCACGAATTTCTATCATTCCATTGTTCTTCGGTCAAGTCTCGGGAGCTCATTGCCTTTGTTATTCCCTCCTTCCATGTTCTTTTTGGTCTTCCTCGTTTCTTACGATTTGGTGGTATCCATTTCATGGCGATTTTTGGTAGTCTTGTTTCTGGCATTCTTTGAACATGGCCATACCATATAAGTTGTTTCCTTTCTATGTCTGTTGCCAGTGATCCATCTACCCCCATCCGATTTCTTATTTCATCGTTTCTAATTCTGTCTGCTCTAGATATTCGAAGTGATCGTCTAAATACATCCATTTCTGTTGCTTCGAGTTTTCTTTTATTGCTTTCTGTTAGTCTCCATGTCTCTGTACTATAGGTTAAGCTGGTCTTTATGAGAGATTCATATATATTGTATTTTCGTCTTTTACCAATTTCTGAGCTCCAAAGAACTCCGTTAAGGCATCCAATTGTTCTACGGGCCTGAGTTATTCGTTTTCTAATTTCCCTATTGTCTGTGCCTGTGGTGTCGAAATCAATTCCTAGGTAGGTATATTCAGTGCAGAATGCAATTTCGGTTGTGTCCATCTGAATGTTGGATAGTTCTGCGCCTATTGGGAGATATTTTGTTTTTTGTGTATTGAGTTCTAAACCCCACTTCTTGTATTCTTCCTGTAGTTTTCTGGCCATATATGTCAGGTCTTCTTTATCGTTGGCTATAAGGACTTGATCGTCTGCAAACTGTAGGGTATATAGGCAAGTTTCTCCCAGGTCAATGCCCATTCCTCTGCACTTTCTTTTCCACTGATACAGTGCTTTCGCCACATAGATTTTAAACAATGTGGGGGATATGCAACACCCCTGCCGGAGTCCCTTGTTTACAGGAAATTTTTTTGAAAGTCTATTTCCAATTTTTATTCCCGACGTTGATCTTTCATAAAGCTGTTTAAGGGCGTTAATTACTGTGTGGTTAATGTTTGTTTCCTGCAAAACTTTCCATAGCTTTTTAGCGGGTACAGTATCATAGGCCTTCTGAAGGTCTATAAACATAAGGTGGGTTTCTTGATTGGTACTTGATCTTTTTTTTCTATTATTTGTTTATGATCTTTAAAGTATTATCTTTTAAGTATTATGATCCTTAAATTACATAATTAAAGTGACAAACATAATAATTATAAGGATACTAGGTCGATGATAAAGAATTACATTGTTAAGGGAACGTACAAATTTCCAGCTGGAACAAGGACTTGATCCACCGAGTGGTAACAATCAACTGATGACAGCAGTAAGTACAAATTACTTGCAATGACAAGACCTTCAAGATAAGCAATAGGTAGTTTTTAATGAATGATCAGATAATTTATTTAATTAAATAATTTATATTAATTTTATTTATATTTATTTATTTATATTTATATATATTTATATATAAGTTATATTATTATTATTGAATAGAAAGTCACCAGGACTAGACAAAATAACCAACGAGCTTCTAAAACACGGAGGAGAAAGTATAACCCTAGAGATGACAAAACTTATAGAAAAATTAATATTGCACTGCAAGATACCAGGCGCATGGAGAAACAGCAGAATGATACCAATATTCAAGAAAGGAGATAAAGAAGACCCCCAACAATTATAAAGGTATAAATCTACTGAACACCGTACTTAAGCTTACCACAAAAGTACTAACCAACAAAATCAATAAACTAACAACTTTATCAGATGAACAAGGATTAAGATCCGGAAGATCATGTGTAGACGCCATATTTGTACTAAGACAAATCACAGAAAAGACCACCTAGTACAATAAACCAGCATATCTATGTATTATACACCTGACAAAGGTTTTTGATCGCATCCAAGTCGAATACGTCTTACGCCTACTGTATAAAAGAAACATACCAATCAATATTATACAAACCATCGAAAATATCTACTTCCATAATCGAATACAGGCAAAGATAAATGGAAAACACAGTGTATACCAGTAGAAAGCGGAGTCAGACAGGGTGACTCGTTAAGCCCACTTCTCTTTAATATAATAATGGACGAAATAATACAAGTAGTACGTAAAGGTCATGGTTACAGAATGGGGAAAAAAGAAATCCAAATATTATGTTATGCAGACGACGCCGCATTAATCGTCAAGACAGAAGACGAGCTCCAAAGATTAACACACATTTTCAATACAACAGCCAAGAAATACAATATGATAATATTAGCAAAAAAAAATCAAATGTATGACAACATCTAAATACCCACTACGATGTAAAATCGAAATTAATGGGAAAATAAAGCAGGAAGCAAGGTTTAGATATCTGGGAATAGATATAACTAGTTACGGAGATGAAGAAGAAGTACGACAACAAAGCTTAAAACCAAGTAAAGCGGCGGGATCTCTTAATCACACAATCTGGAAGGACAAACACCTAAGATAAGACACAAAAACAAGAATCTATAAAGCGGCAATTAGACCTATATTAACATACACGACGGAGACAAGACCTGACACATCTAAAACAAGACGACTACTAGAAACAACAGAGATAAAAATACTCCGATGAATATCAGAGAAAAGTCTGTTCGATAGGGAGAGAAGCGAAAACATAAGAAGAGCATGCAATATAGGAGACATAAATGGATGGGTGACAAAACAAAAAAAGATGGTGCGATAATTTAAACAATTTATGAGGCTAATATTGAAGAAGAAACAGGGTTTAAAGCCTACATACAAGAAGGAAGAAGAAGAAAGAAGTTATATTATTGTTTTAAATGATATTGGATTGAATGTTTATTAAGTTAAGGTTAAGTGTATATATATATATATATATATATATATATATATATATATACTCACTAATCTTTACACCCGTATCATGCACCCATTGTATTTAGTTTAGCTATCAACAAAATTATAATCTCGCGAGAGATCATTTGTATATTTTCTATTCGTTTTTTAGTAGCTGGACTATGCTTTTAATAAAAAATATATCTCAATTAATCATATTAAACTTATTATAGATTCATTCGACCTCTGTCCTAATTTTTCGTGAAATTTTTACATTCTAGACCGACATTAAATCATGTTATTTTCCTGATGTAATCTGCTGAGCATATACTTGCAGTTTATCCATTGGCGTATAGTTACAAGAGTGAATGCAGTATAATATATTAAAGTTCATCGAAGGAAACTTTACAACGAAGATACCAAATAATTAATTTTTTTGTATTGTATTTTGCTTCTTTTTATTCAATTGTCTAGATATAACTATAAGTTTTTGACTTATTGTGCATATATAGGTATAATATATTAACCAATTGTGCAAGGAATTATTTATTGGTATTTGTATCACAACTAGAATCCAAGATATTGTTCCATAAATAAACTGTTTATTTGATACTGAGAAATATGTTTTTCTGTTTTCAGTAATTACACCAACGAGATATTAATTTTATTATAAATCTGAATTGGAAACAGACAACCTTAGCCAAAATAGGCAAAAACCTGTCCCGTAGTGTCCCCATAACAAGAGGAGTGCGCCAGAGGTGTGTTCTATCATCTCTTCTCCTCAATCTTTATTCTAAAGAAGTGTTCCAAAGTGCAGTGGAAAACATCGAATAAGGCATTAAAGTTAACAGAAGGATGATCAACAATATAAGATATGCCGATCATACTATTATCGTGGCGAAAACTCCGGAAGGGCCCAAATGGCTCCTAAAACACCGGTAAAACAAAAGCAATGGTAGTAAGCAAACGTCCAAATCTACAAGCTAGCATTCAAATTTATAACACTCCCATAGTAGACGTCTATAAATTTAAATACCTTGGCTCATGGATAACCAAAGATATAGACCCAGAGGTTGTAATCCGAGCTCGAATTGAATACTCAAGATCTGCCTTCCTTAAAATGAGACAACTTATTAATACAACTCTTTCACTGGATACTATAGTAGAAGCCACATAGAATGCAGTGCAGGTAAGATATGCAATGTCCCCATTGTCCACGCAAAGCAAACATGGCTCTTTGTCGATTTGGGTACTGGCCATTAGACCAAAAACCGTGAAAGCTCAGTTCTATTTCATTTTCGCAAGCGGATGAAAGTACCTACATCATGGAGCCGTTCCCAGTGTCTGTCGTGAATTTCAAACAGAGTATGACTCTTAGTGCGCACGTAAAACGCGTGGTGTTAAATGTGTTTTACTATCATCTGAACTTAAAAAATGGTGACAGCTTGACTATTACTGTGGAAAAAGTTTCGAAAATGTGCGGTATGGACATCCGCGAAGAGGCCCAGCAAGGCGAACTGAAACCGGTACAAAAAAGAAAGAAAAAAGGTTCCAGTCCAATTCACGTGAGAATACTTACGATGAGAGAGTGAAATCTCGAATAAGGAAAATTTTCCATGATTTTTTTTTTTGAAAAACATACCACCAACCGTCCAGAGCATAATGAACAGATTGAAGGATGGTGAGGACCTATCAGCTTTTTCAAAAACTAAGGCTACTAAATGACACGGGCTTTGAATATGGTAAAAGAGGTCGAGACTCGATAATGATGGAAAGAAAAGATATCATATCCTGGAGACACAAGTACCTCAGACAAATAAAAACATTGAGGAAGAAGGATAATGTAAACCTTGTTTATACCGATGAGTCTTGGATTAACGTCGGTGCTTCAGTCAAAAAGGAATGTAGGGACACAAAGATCAAGAATCCACGAGATGCCTTGATAAAAGGGCTCTCTACTGGACTAAAAGCTCCAATCCAAAGAGGTCCTCAGTTTGTTCTTCTTCATGGTTGAAGCGAAACTGATTTTGTGGCATGGGCCGAATTAACTTTCTTGGCCAATAAGGGAACCGCTAATTACCACGACGAAATGGACGGGGATCTATATGAAGAATGGTTTGAGAAGACGTTAATTCCAAACTTGTCGAAAGACAAAGAAAACGTTGTCGTTTTGGATAAAGCGTCATACTACTGCCGCAAATTTGATCTACCGAAAAAGTTGTGGAACAAAAGACAAATCAAGGATTGGCTAATTAAAGATTACCTAAAAAGTGAAATACTGGATACTGCTGCTGCATTTAGAGACGAGTACGACAACTAAAAAACTGAAACAATTGCGGAAAAATATGGCATTCAGATTTTGAGATTGCCGCATTACCATTGCGAGCTGAACCCGATTGAGATGGTGTGGAGTGAAGTGGAAAGGTATGTGGCTTCAAACAACGTCGATTTTAAAGAAAAACGCTAGAACGGTTGCTAAAAGAAGCTTACCAACGCGTATCTAAAGAGCAGTGGCATAATTATGTGAACCACGTCAAGAAACTAGAAGAAAAAATGTTTGCAGTGGACAATTTGCAGGAACATGTTGAACCGGTGATAATTAATATAAAAGATGATTCAGAGGATGGTGACGATTTAGATATGGATTGCGATTAGTATTAATTAACGATAAATATCTCAGATTTAATGCTCATTTGTTTTTTTTTTTGTACTTAATTTATTGCTAACTACATTTAATGCTCATTTCAGTTATGATCTTCTTGTGTATTTTATGTGTATATATATATATATATATATATATATATATATATATATATATATATATATATATATATATATATATATTATCGTGTCGTATAGGGTAAACTACTATAGGTATCGATACGAACATTTATTCTATTCTCTTATATAGGACACAGACATGGATAAAGGACCCACGTGCTATGAGAAGGTTGAAGACCTTCGTGGGTGTTTAGAAGATTCCTGAAAATACCAAGAAAACCATGTCACTAACGAGACAGTATTGTGTAAAATGAGTTATGACAGTGAACTTTTTAACATTATCAAGAAACGTTAAAACAGTTATCTAGGACATGCGTACCGGGGAAGACATTACGAGCTCTTGAAGTTGTTGATGGAAGAGAAAATTGAAGCAAGCAGAGGTCCAGGTAGAAAATGTTCATGGTTGAAAAACATCAGAGACTGTACGGGTCTCGATAATCAATCCTTATTAAGAGCCACACAGGATAAACAAAGATTTGTCAGGGTTGTTGTCGACCTTCAGCAATTAAGATGGCATCATAAAGCATAACAATTTTTTTCGATGAATTTTAAGTCGTTTTCTTAAACATTAAAAATAGGTTATGAGAATGTTTCCTAGTAACGCCACTGTGAGCAAGACAGAGATGGAGATATTAGTGAATAAAGTTGTTAATAATCTAATAATGCTTTATCGCCAGTGGCGCCATAGTCGGTTTTAACAACGCGACCTACAAATCTTCTTAATATGAAGAAGTTTAGTTTTCGGACGCCGTAACTTCTTCATCCGGCTTTATGGAAAATAGGAGGATGCGTTCTTGCGTTATTTCCTTTTTGTTTTCGTTTAGTTGATGATGAATTATTTGTGTTTTTAATAAAATTCATTAGCACTCAGTCTCCTAATGGATATAGAACGGCTTGAAAAGCTTTGGGTCCCTTTCGTACGATATTCCGTTTAAGGGAAAAATAGTAATTCGTTTATTGTAGTTTATACACGAGTTGTAGGGGATTTTATACGCTAGAAATAATACTAAATCAGTTAATTTCCTTTACTTCTGAGTTAAATATGATTTTTGTATCCGTTTATCTTGTAAATTATTTCAATTCCTACAAGATCTTTATTTTTTCCTACATATTGATAAATTCAATAACACACAAAAATAAATTATACGAGGTATGCCCCAAAAGTATCCGATTTTAGATCATAACTTCGCAATGCTTTATTCTAGTTCGTCCAGCTCGTTCATCGTCTGAAAGTTCGACTTACAGCATGTTTAGTATAAGCGGCCTTTTCAGCATGGAGAATAGACGAAAAAGTCACAACTTGCTTTGAAGTGACTATACGGAGACCAGCGAAGTTGTATAATCTTGTGTTTTATCAAAAACTGTTGCATAGGGTTCAATGAATGTGTTGGTGCATTATCGAGATGATGAAACTAGTTTGGCTGCGCCACAGAATCTTGTTAGAACGTATACGAAAATTTATTTATTGATTGCCTTATTTCTTATAAACAAAAAATACGCCATTTTTTATAGGACATATTATTTATGCTGTACACCACCTTCATAATAAAAAAAAACAATCAACATGGCGCTCGGATGGAAGCTTATTGTTAATTTTGTCGTTTCTTCATTCGAAATCATCACAGTAAACCCATAGTAATGACCTTTTGAAATATATATTCATCATTAGCGATAATTTCCACGTTATCCAGAGCAAACTCTAAACGAATTCTTTTTGCTCTGCTAATAATTATTATGAAATCACTAGTATGCATCGTTGTAGTATGGGACATTTTCGTTTAAAATTATGTATTATAAATCAATCTACGAATCTCCATCATTCTAGGCAAATACAGACTAATTCTAAAGAAACTAACAAGTCTTATCCCACATAACGAGAACTTCAAAAAGCCATAGAATCAGAAGCACAAAGAAGCCACAACCTAAAGAGACCCTAAGATATTGACCTAATTTTTTACCAAACACGGAATAAATTCGCTAGTTAAAAAACGCAATATCGAAATTAGAAAACCACAACGAAAAAAGCAAACGGTAGAAACAAACTCTTTACATCAACCCATTTTACCATCTTCGTCAGAGAAAAGATAATCTAATATGTTCATCATTACACATCATGCGCAGTGAACACACATTTGATATGGCGCGCCCATGATTATCAAAACGTTCCAGTACACTGTCCTCGTGATAAGCAATCATACCCAACAAACGCTTTGACAAAGAAGATTTATTCGAAACGTCTACGTCTTTTCTACTAAAAGGAAAACATACAAACATAAATGACTAGTATCTCGGACAGAGTAGCTACCTTAACCTTACAATTATCAAAGAAATACAATATACAAATCATACAAATATACGCCCCAATGATTACCCACACTGACAAAGAAATAGAGGAGCTCTACAGTATCATAACTGAAGCATTAAATAACAATAAAAGTTACTTCAAGTACCTAATTGGTGACTTTAATGTCAAAGTGGGAAAGAGAAACAGCAAGGACAAGTCATAGGAAAGTATGGAGTCGGTAAGAGATATGAAAGAGGAGAAAGACTGGTTTAGTTTTGCACACTACCAAAACTGCTTGTTGCAAATACATTCTTCAAGAAAAACTCAAACAGAAAATAGACTTAAATAGCACCAAATGGAACCACTAAGAATGAAATTGAGTTCATTCTAACCAACAAGATTGCTAAAATAAAAGATGTCGATTTAATCAATAAATTTCAAATAGGAAGCGATCATTGACTAGCCAGAGCAAAAATTGTTCTAGATCTAAAACTGTAAAGAATAAAATTAGTCACAAAACCAAAGGTAACCGGTATCAATATCAACAATCTAAAAGAAAAATCAGATCACTACCAAAGGACAATTGATAAAAGAATACTTGACCAAATCGACAGCTCTCAATTAATGGAAATTATCATTTATGGTGCTAAAAAAATTGGAAGCCCGCAACAACAAAATGAACAAAGGAAACTGTCTGTCTGATAAAACAAGAATAATGCTAGAACAAAGAAAAGAAATGAAAGTAAGTAGCAACATAGAGAGAATACAAAGAAAATACAATGAAAGACATAGAAAATACAATCGAAAATAAGAAAAACTATGAGAAAACAAGAACGTAATTGGTTACTCTAACAACTGAAAATACCAGGATTACAGACGAAAAGAAAATAATACAACTCGTGACTAAATTCTACAGCAAACTATACCAAGCCCCTAAAGAAGGAATCAGTAACTAAGAAGATGTACCAGACGTCCTTCCGGAAGAAGTAGAAGAAGTAGAAGTAGAAGATAAGAAAGGTAGCAAAATATATCAAAAACTACAGACCTATAATATTCACATAGATCATCATCAATGCTGCAGATGCTGCACAGACAGGAGAGAAAGCTGGTGTCAGAGTTGGATTCAGTACCATGGACCATATCATATTCACGTTTCATTCACCCATAGGAAAGCAAAAGCTAAAGTAAAAATTTATGAGAACACTGCAGAATTTCCCACTAGCAAAGGCGTCCGACAATGAGACGCAATATCCTCAAAGCTCTTCATCGCAACCCTAGAAAATATATTAAGCAAAATGAATTGGCAGAACAAAGGTCTATCTATTGATGAAGAATACCTCAGTCATCTAAGATTTGCAGACGACATCGTTCTGATAGCTAATAATCTTGCAGAGCTGCAAGATGTTGGCATAAAAACGAACTTGTGGATGTCCAAGATGTAATAAACAACTGCACTTGAGACATTATAGGAGTACAATAATATAAACTCCGGATTCCAAAGCAACAACTAATAGTACCACGATAGCATTTGGTCCTTTTTCTAGGTAGGTGATACTACATATTCGCGTTAACTATTCGTTTTTTGACAAAAGAAAACGTTATGAGGCGGTTAATTTTTTCTTTAGGTACCTGTAGCTACCTGTAATGCTGTAATTCGAAATTTGAGAGTAATATTTGTCTCAAAATTAGGAGGGAAGAAGCCTCCACGAAAGCGTATATAAAATATATGCGATAATTTTAAATAACAGAACCAGTAATACCTTGAAAATTATGGGGAAACTCCCTTTAATAACGATCAAAAAGAACAAATACGACATTTTAAATACTTAGAATGTGGTCTAAACGATTATAGTACCATTCCCTAGTATAGTAACGTAAATATGGAATCCACATAATTGTGATCGCTACTTTTTTGTGTATAGCTGGTTGCAGCTATTATCCTTGAAATACAAGTTTTATGACCTCATATTATGTTGTGTAAGCTGTTAAGGCAGAAGATTTTAGACATTTTTAACAAATTTTTCTAGTAGTTATATCTATGGCGAGCGATTTTTGTCACCATTTAATTATCGATTGAGTATTTTCGACTGAAGCCTCAAAAAAGCTTCTTCTTTCGTCATTTCTTCCTCGTTCTTTTTTCTATTAATAGTAGGAATTTGTTTTTGCCGTTACGTTCGCTACAATTTTTATTCAACGCGTCGGCAGTTCTAAAGAGTACAAACTGTTATTCCTCGTGCTGTTATTAAGTATCTTTCAGTAAACATTAATTTATTTGAGCATTTAATTTTTTCGTTTTTGAAATGATTATACGCATTCTGTAGAATTCTTGAAAAACATTATACAATTAATGGCGTGGTATCTGGAGTGTGAAAATATCAAGCAATTGACATACTTTGTAGACTTCTTTGCGAGATAAGAAGTGAACGTCTCCTATGTGTGTGAGTGTGATCGGTTAAGGTGTGTTTACACAGCAAGATTGTAATAGAATATCAAAAAAAAAGATCGAAATAAATTAAAAAATGCCAACTCACTACACCTCCTGCTAGTAAGATAAATACTACTACTACTACTAAGGATTTCCACAGTTTTCACTGTCTTCCTTCACTCAACCGTTTTCTCCAATTTTCCCTGTCATTCCAGTCTCCATCTCGCAGGGTTCTTTTCTCCATAGTAAGATAAATTTAATTAATATTTACTAGTCTCATGTAGCCACGGAGTGTGGTATTATTGTGCCAAGGCCATAAAATTATAGTTATATTTGAAAAAAATATAGTAGATGAATGAATTATATTGATTTCTTATAGCCCTTAGTAAAATGAGTGGTCCAAGCAAGAAAAAACTTCGGTCAATATTCGGAGAAATATATCATAATATAATGACGGTATTATCCAGCTGTTTGTTTCGCAAATTTTAGGAAACACAGTGGTAAAAATTCGGTTTCGCTAGGTAGAAATCGTTTGATTTCTCTTTTTGCTTTTATTCGGAGAAATATTTAAAATTTGGGTTCATACCAGATGTCCACGATGAGCGGATCACTTTTTGTCTCTTATGTAAGCAATGCTTGATCAAAGAATCGATGAAACGAGGTCGTCTTGAGGCGCATTTGAACTCGAAACATAGTGCACATATTAATTCAGATTTTAATTACTTTAAAACTTTAAAGAAACATTTTGAAAAGGGAACAACATATAAGCCTCTATTTACTGCTCCTGCTCATACTTCAACTAATAATCGTGTTCTTGAGGCTAGTTATCAAATATATGCTATAGGAGAGAATTTAATAAAACCATCAATATCAGTATTTCTTAAAAACGTTCTTGAAAGAGATGACAAATATGTAAAAGCTATGCCATTCAGTAACAAAACTGTTAGCAGAAGAACAGCAGAAATGAGTGATGAGTGAAGATATTAAAAAACAACCTGTTGAAAAGCTGAAAACATGAAGTTTACAGTGCAAATGGATGAATTAACTTTGAGAGACAGCGAGGCAAGATATATTAATATGCTAAAGAAATGTTCTATAAAAGATTAGAAAGCACCATTACCTCCAAAGAGCTAAAAAACTAATTAGATGTCAATGATATACCAATGAAAAATAGAACATCTTGTGCTGCAGATTGTGCTCCTAATATGCTAGGTAAGAAAAATGGCTGCTTAAAATTGACCAAAGATGTGAATCCAGAAATAATTCTTGTGTATTGTGTTATTTATAGGTAAAACTTAATAGCTAAAAACATCTCGCCTGTTCTAAATGAAGTAGAACATTAGTAATAAAGTGTGATAATCCTATTGGAACCAACAGATTGTGGTAACATTAGATGGAAAGAGTACGGATGCGCAACAGATAAGTAGAGGAGTGAGACGGCTGTGACTTTCACCATTACTATTTAATATATATTCCGAAGAGTTATTTACGCAAGCACTTGAAAACTGTACAGAAGGGATCAAGATAAATGGTGAAAATATAAATAACATCCGTTATGCTGACGATACAGTCATTATCGCTGAAAGTGAGACAGACCTGCAGACGTTACTAAACACAATTTGTGATACTGGGGAACAGTTTGGTTTAACAATGAACATAAAGACAACAAAAACCATGGTTATCAGTAAGAGGAACAAAGTCATTACAAGGATCCATATAAAAAATGAAGATATTGAGCAAGTGGACAAAATGAAATACTTAGGAGTCTGGATTGCGGAAGATCTGAATCCGAAATCAGAAATTTGCTCAAGAATAGAGCAACCGTTGTTACACATAATGGGAAGAGACAGAGAACTTTTGACCACCACTAAAAGGCGAAAGACAGCATATTTGGGGCACATACTTAGAAATGATAAGTACGAGTTGTTGCAACTGATTATGAAGGGTAAAATCGAAGGAAAAGGGGGTCTTGGTAGACGACAAATATCCTGGTTGAAAAACATTCGCGACTGGACCGGGTTAAACACACAGACGCTCTTAAGAAAAGCAGAAGATAGGGACGAATTTGCAATGGTTATAGCCAACCTTGGATATACCAAGGATAACTAAGGATAGATGAGGCTAAAGAACTTTTAAATCAGCTCTACCTTTCCTCGCTAGAAGGGGGATTGAAAATAAATATATCTAAAACCCAGATGATGACAAATCTTGTAGTCAGCGAAGATATATGCGTAGGAACAAGATCCATAGACCAGGTAATGGCCTATAAATACCTAGGTCAAAAAAAGACAGCTCGACTTAAGATTCCGGCAAATGTATTGGCTCCTTGGACTTAAATCAAAACTTAACATCCAAAACAAAATTCTTCTATACAAAGCGATACTTAAACCTATCTGATTCTACGGACTACACCTATCTTCTTCTTTTGGTGCCTATCCTATGTGGATGTTGGCAATCACGTTGGTCCATACAACTTTGTTGACAGCTGCTCTAAATAGATATATGGTAGTCATTCCTGCCCACTGTCTGAAGTTCTTCAACCACGATGTCCTTCTGCGCCTTTGAGATCTTTTGCCATGATGGATATAGGAAATTCTGAGCATGCGGCGGTAGCATCATGCACTACACCTATGGAGCTGTGCAAAGCCATCGTCGCTGGATATCATCCAAAGATACCAGTCTAAAGTGCTAAGATCGATAGTGGATGCACCATGGTACGTAAGTAATCAAACACTTTACTACGACTTAAAGATTCCTTTCATCAGAGAAGAAATCACAAAATGAACGTACCATTCACCACAAAAATGAGCTATTAAGGGTTCAACAATGGTCCAGTCACAAGAAGACTAGATAGAACCTGGCCCCAAGACCTACTTCAAAACTAAACCAAAATAGAATAAGGTGGTGGCTCGAAGTTTTACAGTTGCTGATAGCTATGTAAGTAAAGATCGAGTTTTCTTACGGTATGATAAAGGGAAGTGCACTAATTAGTAGTTGGTATTAATACATATGGATCATGTCCCTTGCCAATTGCACGTTATCTAAAATTGGACGATCGTGAGAAATACAGGGGACATACGTTTCGACGTACGCCAGCTACAATTATAGCGAACAGTGGCATGACAATAGATCAAATCCAATGACAAGTAGGATGGAAATCGGCAGCTGTGGTGACTGGTTACGTTGATGAGAGTATTACCAATAAGTAGAATGTTTCGAACATTATTGCGAGTGCCATTAATGGAAGTACAATTCCATTGGTTTCCGAGAGAGAAGTCTAAATATTTTAAACAGTATTTAAAAGCTTTTGAAACATATTTGTTATTAACGTTTTATTGATATTTTCTTTATTTGACGTTAGGTATGTAATCCTGTCAGGACAAATCAATATTTAAAACTGTTGATGTTGCCATGGAGTACCAATAAAAAAACATAATTAAAATAAAAAAAATTATTTATAAAATATAGCTTTATAAAATCTTTTTATATTCTGAATAATTCTAATTATAATCAAAAGAGGAGCATTTTATGCACATTTAATTGCATATGTGAGAAATAGTAAATTAAAAGATATCTACAGAGAAATGCATTTAACCATAAAAAGATGCTATAAGTCTTGGCTCATCAAAACTTATATTATTACTTTTCTTGTGGCAACGATATAAACCTAGATCTAAGCAATAAAAAACTGCTAAGCGGTTTACGTTCAAACTAGGCTTAACAATCTACACATTTATAATGAGTCTCGACTGCATTGCTTTTATTGGCCAGTAATTTTCGATGTGAGGCCATTCAACATCCAACAAGGTTATCTCAGCGCAAAAGACTGTTACTCGAAGGTGCTGTGGAACTTTTTCATTTCAATGACGTTACCGTGTGAATGTATGATTAATTACTTAGAATGCAATACAAATAAGAAAACTTAGTCTCAGTTTATTTTTGTTTTCTTTTGCCTGTTTCTGTTGTTTCTTTGACTGCCCTTCTCCTAACCCACTATGTTTAATTACTAGATTTGATGAAAAAATAAACAAATAAATTTGGAAAGGTCTGTTTCATTTGCAGTACATATCGACTCATCCGACTGTGGAATTAGATTAACGTGATTTCTTTTAACGAACAAAGTTCTAAGTTAATTTCACCATATTTAGACAACCAATTTTTCACTTCGATATTGTACTAATAAGTATAATTTTACATTTTTCAACGAAAACTATCCTATCTTAAGTTATTATAGTCTTCCTCGGCATTTTAAAAGGAAGCGTCGTTGTCTCGTGAGTCAGTACAGTTCTCGCATTTTGAGGTTAAAAGTAAAGTACGCCTACATCCCTACATGAACAACAGTGTTTATGTATAAAAGTTGCAAAGCGTATAAATTTCTATAAAATAATACGTTTGAATAGAGGGTGCATTTTTATAAATATAAATAAGTATATAGGATATAGTCGAAAGGTCAATTCATAGTCAATTTAATAAGGACATCTAACAAGCGAGAAACAGATTCTCAAAGGGCGCATTGAGAGCTTAGTATATTTCTAATATTGTATCGTGTTTAATAAAACGAGCGGTTCCAATTCAGCTAACTAAACTAATATCAGCGAGGCTTATACATACAAGTCGTTATTTACTAGAATAATCTGGAATAGTCCACCTCTATTCTTGGTTGTAACAACGTTTTCTGTCAGCCGGTCGATACATTTTGAAGATTCTCGAACACACATCGTTTCGAGAGATGCAACCGTTATATGGGGTACGTAGAAATTAGCTTGTTCATTACAATATGTATAGAAACATGATTTTTAGATAAGAAGTTAACTGGATTATTATGGCTACCATGGCTTCTATAGAACTCTACATTCTGATACATCAGAAAAATATGAAAACACTGCAAACAGTGACGACGAAGAACTGCAATAACGTTTCACAGAACGATGGTATGCATTATTTATATTCCCGATTTTTTTACAGCGAATACTGTACTAACTTATTCAAAAACCAGATAAAGAAACAAATGTAACATGTTTAAAAGCACAAATGGAACAATACGTTGCATAAAATGTTGTCGTCAGTCTGTTTTTAGTTTAATATTATAATGAATAACTTATTCAAATCATTGAAAAGTGATTATTGAGCAGAACATTATCGGACGATAGTTTCTCAGGTCAGATTTATCAACTTTTATGGGTAGAAATTGCAATTGGACCGATTTCGATTTTTTATTCTAGTTATCTGACCAAAACTGTTTTGATTTCCACATTGCCTTCTAAGTATTCGTTAAAATTTGTTATTTTCATAGTAGTTACTCTCATCGTGAGCGTTAGTTATACTGGGTAACATGTTCTATAACGATTTCCTAAATGGAAATCGAAATGTTAAAGAAAAATTATGTGATTAATAATTATTAAATATAGCAGCATAAACATGTTCCATTATAAGTTATTGTAGGGTTTCTTGTTTCTAACCTAGTTAGCTGGTTGTCTATGACATGGAATCTATCCATTCTATAGCTACAAGTCATAGAGCGATTTCAGAGTCAAAGTTTCTTCTTTACTAATATAGCTTTCAAGGTCAACAAGAAAGTTCGCAGTGTGGTTTATGCTTGCAAGTAATTTTTATTTCTTCAAACGATTCCTCGAATTATAAATCCAATTCGAAGTAGTGTTTGGTGGTGTGATATCGATTCTTAAAAGAACAACCTTATAGAAGTTCACCCCTAATAATCAGAACACAAAGAGCAGAACGCAAAGGGTAAAGTCGATAGACACATCGCCCCTAATGTTGCAGATATTAAAGGTCCGAGTCAAAGGGGGGATTAAAAAGTAGGCCAGATTTATTGCCGAGCGATTGTAAAATATTGCAAAATATAACGGGTTTATATTATATTAGTTTTATGCCGTAAAAAATTATATTACGCGCATAAAATTTCACATCGGAATCTTGATACATTGTTGCCATATTTAATGTAGGCATCAAGTAATCAAATTCTTGGTGTAACCAAATTCTTGGTTACATAATTTCAAGTTGTATGGGTCTCGAAAACTATCAGTTGTTTTCTTCACAACTAAGTAAATAACAATTTCAATAACATCACTAAATAAAAATAACAACAAAAGACTACATAAAGATACTATTCAATAAATGTTTGTTTGAAAGACAAATACAGCAAAGGACAACGCAATACAAATACAATTTTGATGTGTAAGAAAGCAAGCATACAACAGTTGGCTAACTGTAGACCTATATATCTCATATCACAAATCTGTAAAACTTTTACCAAGGTTATCACAAATAGAGTAAACAACAAATTTAGGTAAGGTTTAGAAAGGGCTACAGCGTAACCGACCACCTCCACACTATAATATCTAACCAAAATCTCACTATTAAGATTAAGATCACAAGGGGATCCAATATCACCAAAACAATTTATTGGAAGATATCTTTCAATCCATGCACTGACATATACCGAGGATAATAAAGGGTTCTGTATCAAAGGAAAATATTGTATTGTATAAATATCAACACTGAAATACTATCTGCAACTAGATATTTAGATAAAAACATATGCAATATTTTTTTATGGTCCTATACAAAAAGTTTAATTTATTCAATTCAATAGAAATATTTAACAATAATGAAAAATAGTAAAAAAAATTTAAACAGCAGGTTTGTCCTAGTCAAGGGCACTGTTAAGGCACGTTTACACGTACCCACTAGCTAGCATCAGCCTCATTGGCATGCAGTGTTTAACTAGGACAGCGCTGGACAGACACGTTTACACGTATCCAGTAGCTATTGCCAGTTTCACTGGCACGCCAGTTCCTATTTGGGGAAGTCAGTCGTTTGTTGTACTCTTTGCAGGTATGCCAGCGACTGGAATGATGTGTTTACACGTGTCTACAACTGCTGGCGCGGGATTAGAGAAAACTCGGATGAGGACCACTGGCATGAAAAATAGACCCTCTCTATTAGAGACAGTGCTGGACTGGCGCAGTATTTCCAGTACTATTCCAGCGCTGTCATGTCAGTGCGACTGGTGCCAGTTACTAGAAACGTGTAAACCTGCCTTTATGCCAGTGAGACTGGTGCTGGTTACTGAATACGTATGAACCTTTTTTTTATTCCGTATTTTTTATTTATTATTATGAACCGTTCATCTTTAAAGAGAAGAAGGAAAATCTGCATACAGACACCTGTAACTCACACAGGTAGTGTTGGCTTCCTAATACCCTAACGAAGTTGTGCCAGGGAGATGCCCGAGGGAGTTAGACCTTTGACCCTTCGTCCCTTAACCACTCCGCGAGGGTCGGCGTCCTACTAAAAACCTCACCTCTGTCACTCCAGACATCAGAATGGAATGGCTGGTTAAAGCGAAACATCTCTCCTGATGCCCTGCTATCACCCAATTCCAATTCTTTCTCCCTATCATTCATCGGGAAAACCATACCCACACGAACCACTAAAGACTTTCAACCTCCTGCCTTAGCGAGGACGCCATCTCTCTCGCGTCGTCTATCTCTTTTATTCACTCCTCTTTCGGCCTCCGAACGACAGTCCGAAACCCACCGAGGTGCTACTCGCTCGTTTTAAAATTCTGTTGTAAGTTCCCTCTTCGCTCGTTCTTTTAAAGAGAGCAGCTCCCTAATAAATTTGTGGATCCGTGTCACCACCACTCATCCCTTACCATTATCTCAATAATTTTTCTCACGGAATAAAACATTCGGCAATTACACTCTCTTCCAAACTTCTCTCTTTCATCCGCCCAACGTTCACACACCAACAGCGTGTGTGTCACAGTATCCGAGAGACCACAGTAAAAGCATTGATGGGACTGAGCCCTTCTAAATCTAAAAATGTATCTGCGGAAGCAGCCATGGCCTCTGAGCAATTGCGTTAGATAATAATCCAGCTGCCTATGTCCTCAGTCCACCCAGCTTCGAAGGTTCGGGATTAGTGACTTCATCTCTCGCTCTGCAATGTTCCGCCTCCTACGACTATGAATCCTGGCCCTTTCACCTGCCAGCACATGTAAAGGAACAAAGCCGGTGATCACCCACAGAGCGGCAGCTGACACAGTCCTGTAGGCACATGCTACCCGCAGTAGACTAGTTCTGTCCACGAATACCATGAGCCTCTTGTAAGTTAGTATTTCTACCGCCTCACTCCAGACTGAGACCGCGTAAAGGATGACAGACTGCACAACACCGTGAAGCGCCCTTCTCCTTTCGGATTTGGGTCCACCGATATTAGGCATTATCCTCCCCAGCGCAGCCATTCTCTAAAAAGCTCTGTAGATCACCCCCCTCAAATGTTCCCCCCAACTCCCACCCTGGTGGAGAGTAACTCTCAGGATACGTGTAAACCTGGCTTAATAGAAAAGTGTAAAGATGACAATAACTCACTACATGTTTATGTATATGTTTAAGCCAGGTTTACATGTATCTAGTAAGTATCCTAGTCTCACGTGTTTGACTAGGATAGCACTGTACAGACACGTTTACACGTATACAGTAGCTGGCGCCAATCTCACTGGCATGCCAGTTCCTGCTAGTTGAACAAGTTCCTCCCACCTTTACCGTGGCCTTCCTTTTGGTCTTGAGCCCTGCATTTTACTATCGAGGGCTCTTTTTGGCAATATTTCGGTCTCCCATTTCGATATCCACGATATGACAATATTTTCATATATAAATTGAGATTGTAAAAACTATTTCAATAGCCCAAATTTACTTCATTTGTTCTTTGTAACACATTTTAAAAATTACAATTATGCATGAAATATGCATAAATTACCTATAATAGATATACCTATATAGATATATTTAGCTTGGCAACTTGCTTTAGATTTGACTAACTTGCTCTCTTGATGCCGAATTTTTAATAAAGAAGACGCAAAAATTTTAAATTTATGAATTGTGCTGCTTAAAAGAAGCATAAAACATTTAAATACTGAGTTACATCAATTACAAGCTTTCATTTTAGGGATGTACTGGACTGACTGACAATTTTTTTGTAGTTGCTTAAATTTACATTGATTTTATTCACAAAACTTGTATATTTATTAAAATTTACACAACCCAAATCAATGGTATCATATAAAAATAACTCTTTACTAAACGATTTGTTTCGATAATTTACAGAACGGATATATTTCCGTGATTAAATTCATTTAATTGATCGGTCTGCGAGTGTACAAGAATCGAATAGAAAGAGACAAAAATAGAAATGAGAAAAGATGAGACTACCGCAATAAACGAGGCATTGCTGCATCGACTACCACTGACTGTCCCGACACGACTTGGGACTCCTCTGTCATCCCTTTTGATGAATTACGCTGGGGGGATGCTTTCATGCGTCTGAGGGTAAAGCTTAGAACGTATGCAGAGGCGGATCAAGCCAATGAAATAAATGTTTGATTTTAAATATTTTTCTAGAAGATGCTTTAGACAAAACAAACAAAAATGATAAATGACTCTAATTATTAACATGGCTTGTATTATTACATTTTATTTAATTTTATACCCCAGTTTATCTGCGAAAAATCGTCGATTTCACGTAAAATTGATGATTGATAACAAATCCTTGAAGACGTACAGCTGATATTGCTTTGTTTTTTTAAACAATCATAAAAATTGAAAAAATTATTTTTAGCCTCTAAAACGTTTCTTATACATTTTAGAGAAAAATAGTTGAAATAAAAGTTATAGATCTTAAAAAGTTCTTTTGCATTAAAACACATAAACAACTGACTGAAATAATTGCAAAAAACCCTTTTTTTTATAACTAATATAAAAACGAACCTTCTATAACCAATAGGAACCAAGATAGCATTTTTTAAATCATATTTCTAATGTTTATTAACATTAAGGGCTGAAAATTGAATAGATTATAAGTGAAGATCTAGATTTTATGATCCAGTTTATAAGATGGCATATACAGAGAAGGTGTAAAAAGTTATAACCCGGTTAAGTGATAATACTCATAAAATACAGCCAGGTTAAAGTCGAAGGGAGAACTTTCTGAGCTCCTTTTTTTGTTTAGAATGGAACTCAAATTTCACATTTCAAACTCAAAGTCCACAGATAAAATTTACAACATCTCGCCTTCTAAAGCACGCAGAACATTCATTTTTTTTTGTTACTGGGGTAGCTCGAGAAAGTAATAAGAACTGGGCTATTTTCATTTTCCGGAAAAATGTTAAAATCCCGGAAAAATAAATAAATAAATGTTTTTCATAAAAGTTACTGAAGTTTACTATCATTTCATAAGAAATATTTAAAT
Source organism: Diabrotica undecimpunctata (assembly GCF_040954645.1). Lineage (NCBI taxonomy): Eukaryota > Metazoa > Arthropoda > Insecta > Coleoptera > Chrysomelidae > Diabrotica > Diabrotica undecimpunctata. The sequence goes on from NC_092810.1 coordinate 136,458,050, forward strand.
TTAAACAATTAATGTATATTATTTATATAAATATATAAAATGAGTTATAAACTAATACTTGAAATGTTTTTATTTAAATTAAAATATGAAACCACTTATTTTTTAAAATTTTACACTTTTTACATTACAATATCCCACCCCTACGCCGAACTTAGTTTTTCTAGTGAATCATTAGGTTTTTACACTGGATATGGTCTACTGGCTGTTATAAAGCTTTAAGTTAAAAAATTCCCAAAAAATGTATTTTGAAAACGTGCCCCACTTGTGGGTTTCAGATCCTCTGAGGAATGAGTGCTGCGAAACCCAATTATCGGTTGTCATTTTTTTTTGAATCCTAACAGGTCTGTGTGCTAAAATTGTAGATTTTTGTTTAATTTCCAGTCCATTCGTTGAAACTACGACGCGTAATAACGTTGATTGTAAATATATAAAAATGTTGTGTTTTGTGTTGTAATAAAATGGCAGAAAGTTTCGAAAAGGAGTAGCGAAACTTTTGAAATTGTGGAATGAGTTGTTATCAGTAGTAATATCCCTAGGACATTGATAACAGACGAGATAATTTCATGACAATATCGAAAGCTCGTTCCTTGGTAACAGCACGAAGCCGAAGGCTGAGTGCTGTTACCAAGCAACGAGCTTGAGAAATTTGTCATGAAATTATGAGGTATTCATCAATGTTCGAGGGATATTCGGCGGATAATTTTTCGAAAAAAAAAATCATAACTCAACATAACGAAACATTTATTTATTAAAAGTACAGTTAGTGAAAGTACAATTATTAAAATTTAAGTTAACATTAGATTCGTTGCTGTTCTCTACTATAGAAGATCTATTACCACGCATAATATTTATAATCTTGTTGTGGTGTTCTTGATCGAGATTCAAGTATGGTTTTATAGAATTCTGATTGCCATGACCAGTAATTTTTAGCAATTGTTGTTCTTCTACACCACTTTTTGCTAATTCGCTAACAGCAGTTGATCTATTCGAGTGATTTGTTATCTTTTTCTCCTTTACATTCAAGTCAATTGCTTCAGCAGAAGATTTGGTCCATCCATTCATTGTATTTCTTCCAACAGGTACATTATCGTACCATTTGTCAGTTTCATTTTTCAAGTGTCGATTTGGTTTTAAGAACAGTCGTGGTGAGGTAATATTGACATTTTAAAATTTATTCGGATGAAGTTGTCAAACTCGATCTTGTTGTCATAGGGATTGAAAATTGCACTGAATGCAATTATCAGTCTAATGTTGACATGATTGGGTGAAATTGTTCCACATGACACAAAATGAAGAAATTTGAATGGTTGTTAGAACAGTCGAAAAATTATCAGTAGTAATATCCCTAGGACATTGATAACAGACGAGATAATTTCATGACAATCGAAAGCTCGTTCCTTGGTAACAGCACGAAGCCGAAGGCTGAGTGCTGTTACCAAGCAACGAGCTTGAGAAATTTGTCATGAAATTATGAGGCATTCATCAATGTCCGAGGGATATTCGGCGGATAATTTTTCGAAAAAAAAAATCATAACTCAACATAACGAAACATTTATTTATTAAAAGTACAGTTAGTGAAAGTACAATTATTAAAATTTAAGTTAACATTAGATTATTAACGAAACGTGACATTTTGAAATTTATTTGGATGAAGTTGTCAAACTCGATCGTGTTGTCATAGGGATTGAAAATTGCACTGAATGCAATTATCAGTCTAATGTTGACATGATTGGGTGTAATTGTTCCACATGGCACAAAATGACGAAATTTGAATGGTTGTTAGAACAGTCGAAAAATTATCAGACAAATAACCTTCTTACGGGTTCATAGACAATTCTTCAGATGATTACTTGCCCAGTCATTCATCATCAGATGTTGACTCTGACCAAAGGGCATTGCATTTAGAACTCAGGCAGAAAAAAAGTTAAAAAGGTAAATATTATGTGAAACTTTGGATATATATTTCTTTTTCTTTTGTTATTTACGGCTTGAGGATTAAATATTTGTATGTAGTTCAGATCTAGTTAACCATTTTTAGATCCAAATAAAACGTTTAAATGTTTCTAAAACAATAGTTCCACCTTCAGGATTTACCCAACTTAAACATAATCATTTATTTTTCCTATAAAATCAAAGATTGCTATTGATAAGCTTCGGCCCCACACCTCAATACCTTCAGTTTTCACCACTTACTGCGAAACAGCTATACACTCTCCAAGATCTAATGTATTACAGCCCAATATATCTTTTAGTTATTTTAATTTGGAAGCAAAAAAATCTGCTCACTTTTCTTTTTGTCCTGTGTCCAGATGACCACTCAATTACAGTTGTTTTCTTTTTAGATCATATTATCCAAATAATCTTGCAATGACTACGCTTACCCTAGAGATAAATCATCCTGATCCGCAGCCTTCTACATGTAGAGGCCCAAAGTTCCCGATAATTCTAAAAATGCAATGGCAATCGTCAATTGATGACGTCATCGATGAAGTTATAGCTCAGTTTTGACCAATGGATATTGAAAATGAAATTGATGAAGAACTTTTACAAGATGAATTTGCTGTAGATCATGTCGGCATTACAACACAGATATCTGAGAGTTTTATTACAAAGGCATCGTATGAGTTTTTCAAGATATATCTTAGTGACGGAATTCTGGATTTGATTTTAGTAGAGACCAATAGATATTCTCAACAAACCAACGACAAACCTAACTTGCGTTGACCATTCGTTCATCTAATCCCTTCGTTGGTAATTTGATCGGTACACTGGATTCTGGAAATTCTTCTATACATCCAACCATGAAGAAGTACTGCGGAGGATGAACACAACCGCGGATTTGGTCAACATCGTGAAGGGCCGTAAACTGCAGTACTTGGGACATATAATGAGAAATCAAGGCAGATACGAGCTACTTCAATGCATTTTGCAAGGTAAAATTGAAGGAAAAAGGGCCCCAGGACGAAGAAGAATATACTGACTTGCTAACCTGAGAGCATGGTATAGAAAGACCTCGATAGAATTATTCCGTATAGCAACAAACAAAGTCATCATAGCCAGATTGATTGCCAACGTTCGGATCGGACAGGCACCCTAAGAAGAAGAATCCAGTTATAAAAAGTTTCTATTCTTTTCTACATAGCCTCTGAACAGTTCACGCTTCAACACCTTCCTTACAACAGAACATAATATACATACCAAAAGACGTTTCTTAGCACGTAAGCTTAGATATTATTTTATTGGGAATAACCCACAATTGAAGGTTAAAATAAGTTTATTGACGTTTCAATTTCCACTTCGGAAATCGTTCTCAAAATACAAACATTAATGAGGTCTTTGCTACACAGTAAGTTCTTCCGTGCGACGCTTACTTTCGATGCCACATTTTATTTCCTGTAAATTATCCCAGTCTTCATTCAACGTAGAACATGGTTGGTTGTTTGCACGATCTTGGCACACTTACGTAACTTTGTTTAAAAGTGTCTGTAGTCTGTAGTCCTCGTATAATATCCGCTATTAATATGGTGTCATCTGCAAATTTATTGTTGTTTATTATTTCACCATTCATCGAAATACCTTCCCTGACATCAACTGCCTCTTTTAAGATCTGGCTCGGATATATACTAACGGCGATAGAACGCATCCCTGACGAACTCCTTTATCAACGAACTCTCTGTATCAGTAACGGCTTCGTATAATGGTCTCGTATATGGTTTCGTATATCATCATATTAAAAGAACGTTAAATGGAATAATAAACCAAGGATAAAGGAATCTTTTGACATTTATCAACGAGAAAATGAGAGCACTAGTTAATATGACTAAGGCTTGTTCAAGTCAAGACCAATACTTCAAACCTATGATTGAAAATTGTTTGTAAATTTGCTAGTGGCGCATTCAGGTGTATTAGTATATTTGTTACACAGTTTAAAAGACTTTTTTGTTTAGTTATACCACAAAACATTTTCTTTCTTTATTTCTGTATATGATGCCCGTATTTATTGCCTATCTCTGCGCCTCTGGCACCCTTCCCGCGTTCTACCCTTTCAAATCATGACAAAGCCGCTCTTTCTTTACTTTCTGACCTCCCATGCATCTAACATGCGATGTTATGCCGCTTTTTTTTCTGTTCATAGGTGACCCAAATAACCATCGAACCCTTTTTATACCTTCCACGATCCCTTTCTACACACAGGAATCTTTTTTTCTCTGTTAATTTCGTTAATAGCACTTAAAGCGATGGTATTGTTGGTAGCTAGAGAATAGTTTTTCGGATGTATTCGCACGCGACCTTGTATGGGTACAGTCAGTGTGGACTAGAAAATCTGCATACGCATAAATTACACGTTTTTTACGATAAAGAACAAAAAACAGATGACGCACAGATAAATGAAAATAAAAATGGAAACGCCAAGTTAATTTTATAGAACTATGACTTCCTTAATACTCTTAATAATGAGGACTTATGGAAAGCAATAAAACCTCCTATAATATATATTTCACCTTAATAGTATATTTTGGATTGTCGCTAGACACTCAATGGTCCAGTCTAGAGTCTACTGTACATCGTAAACAGTACGAAAGTAAATTGCTCTAGTAATGAAAATATGAAACAACTAATTTCTAAATTGAATTAAAAAATTTCCTTTTATAATATTTTTTACAGTAGATGTTAATAAGAAGTCATTTACAGTAAATTCTTTTGATATGTTTCATGTGCCCAGCACATTTTACGCGCAAATGTTTGTTTGCCTAACAGTTTTCCCTTTTTTTGTTCAACATTAAAGACACTCCCATGTTAATTAATAAGATTACGAAAATATTTAGATTTTTGAAATATATTTTATTTTATATTTGTTCCCTCTTAGCCTGAAGTTAACTTTTTGACCATACAGAGAAACTGATAACTTACTTTAACGATACTCCTAAACTGGTTGCAAATTAATGGTACCCTCTATAATTTAATATTGTAACATTTTTTTAAATAATATATTAAATTAATTTTAATTCCTTTTACCCATGTGGATGATACGCTGATTATCGTGTTTACGATCAGAAATTTTTGTTGAAATATGACTGAAGAATCTACCTAAGTATTTATTTAATGACGCCGGTCTGGCGAATCCTTAGTTAATCCTTTTCCGGGTCCTTTGTCATAAATTCAGTAATTGTCGTCGAACGCCCATTATAATTTTTTTCGGGAAAAACCTAATCTAGGAGATTTGATGTTTCATCACGTTTGTAGGTAGAAGTATACCGTTATGTTCAATGTTAATTAGAACTTTTTACCTTCTCAGAAATACATACAGCTGGCCTATCACTTTTGGGGGGAAGATACCCTCACCTTTTCTTGGGTAGCTTGGTAGAATTTTTAGAGGAACCAAACAACTTCTCGGTGGGCACTCGTAGAGAAAACAACTTATCGGTGGGCATCCGTCGAGTTAAGACGCTTAGTTCACAATATCGTATCTGCTACCTTACCGTCTCTGTGCATTTTCTTTATAAGTGTGTATACACTTGCTTATTAGAGTTTTTTTATCTTTCACTATATTAGTTTAAGTATAGTTGTAAAGCACCTTCAAGGGTAAATAAATTCAGTGTTTAATACCAGTACAGTATTAACTTCAGTGAATTAAAGCAGCAGCCTTCAGGAATAATTACTGTAAGTGACATAATTTTAATATCTCCACCTATCTGGGCAAGTAACATGGTATAGCATCATATCATCTCCCATTATCTGGACGTATCGAACGATCATACATGTCTTCAAATGTAATTGAGAGTAGCTACTGAATTTTGCAGTCAATTAAAGAACATTCTATATTTTTTTTTGTTACGAACCAAATAATCGACTTAACCAAGTGCGGTTTGGTTAAATTTTTATGTTTTCACGTCAGTAAACTTTTTTGTATTTTTGTAAATTTAAATTTTATTAATTTTTGTTATCTTTTGTGTTTGTTATAATTTGTATTCAATTTTATTTGCTATAATATCTCGAGATTCGCCAAAACTTTATTTGTGCATGCTTGTGTTATACTTATATCCCAAAACTTTATTTGTGCATGCTTGTGTTATACTTATATCTGTCGTCTCCGGTGTAATTAATAAACGTATGAAAAACTGATTGCAACTTGGTACAAGTTTCCATGTTTATTAATTTGTCCAACTATTGCGCAATATGGTGTAATATTGCGTAGTTGGCCGGTACGCTCTTATTGTGGCATTATCTTGAAGAGACAATGCCATTGTGGTTTTATTAGGTGGTGAAAATAAAACACATTCTTTCTAAGAAGAAAAAAACTCAGCTTCAGAGTCTTAGAAAGAAACAGAGCCCTTCGAGCAAAGTGCTCTAGGGAGCTACCCTACACGGGTAAAACCATGAGTTAGACACTACTATCACAACTGACTTGAGATCCGAAAATGTCCCATATTTAAAGATACATTAACTTTTATATGGAACTTTTTCATTTCTCAACCAATTAAATTTAATTATATGTTCCAGAAGGAAGGGCGATGCACATCGAGATGCGTGATTGGTGGCATCTGATGACATATCTTTGTAAAGATATTTTCTAATTTTATTTCTGCCTATTTTTATATGTATACCACCATTTTATAGTTGTTGGTGTATCTTTATTACTTGTGTTGCATTCAGCAGCGTCGTAATTGTGTTGTTGTTTAATATATTGTTATTGTTTCATGTATGTATTTTATTTGTCGACTCCTAACAACGTTCCCTGATATATTTGCTTTTTACCTTTAAATATAACTATACCTTTGACCAGTAGAAAGATCAGGCTTATTAAGTTTCGTAGGTAAGTAAGTGTAACCTTGTATATTTATTTTTTGTTTATGTAGAGTGTTGACCAAATTTATTCAATAATTAACTGTGATATCTTTTCTTGGGGTTTATCTTTGAACCTAAATATCTTTCCTTATCTATTTTCTTTTCTAAGGTTTCTTAATTTTCTCCTTAAACCCCAAAAAATGAAGTGGCGCCCTGTTCCCTATCTTATCTTATCTTTGGTAATTTTACCCATCTATCTTTTTGTTTATTTCTGTATCTTTTCCAATATCTCTTATCGTATCTTTACTTATTTCGTCCGTTGGACCCATTCCTGGTTCCACAAGCTAGTTTCGAACCCACGACTCGCTCTCCACCAACCATCTGGCTGCCGTCCGCAGTGTCTCCATTGGTGACCTTTCTAGCACTATCAAAAAAAGGTTTCCGAGGTTACAATATGTTTGTCATAGTAGTACTTGTGACTAGAAAGAGTTTGTGTATTAGCAGCGAAAATGACGAGACGTGTTTTAGATATAAATCAAGTAATATGTAATTTGCATGCTTATGTTACTGCTAAAAAAGCCAATGGAGGCTCTTTGTCAAGTCAGTTTTGAAAAACAAAAAAAGTGTAAAAGTGAAGTAGATGTCGAATAATATAAACCTAGATGAAAGCCTAAGATTAAAGATCTTCTTTAGGGTTGTCAGTCTGAAATTCGAGACATTATATATAAAATGCGTTGAAAAAAAAATAACATGTTTCTGCAGAGGCGGTGAACAATTAAAAGACCGAAATACATTCGAAATTTCCAGGGTAAATCTCAGGAGAATTCTCAAACAGATTTTGTTTATTAGTAGATATATGAAAAGTTTATTCTCGTACTTGAAACTATTTGACAGAGAGATCTGAATGTATAAAACTATATAAAACTATATGTATAAAATATATAAAACTATAAAAATGTATAAAACTATTAAATAACTTTACTCAACACCAACTTGTTTACAATTCTTTAACAGTAAAATAAAAATCGTAAATAACAAATTAACAAAAACATCAGGAGATGAAGTTTACGGGGGACAACAGATACCTTGGAGATCACCGCCGTCATAATTTTCGTGATCAGCAACCCCAAAAACCCCCGAGTAATGACTTTTGACAAAATTCGAATAAAAATATTACAAAACTCCAGGAGACGAGGTGAACGCTGGGCTCTAGGTAGCTTGACGATCATCCCTGTTATATCCCTGGGCACAGGGAGGATCATCACCGTCATAATATTCGTGTTTAGCGAATTCGAAAACCTTACAAGTAATAACCATTGACTGATTTCCTTGGGCACCAGGTAGCTCGAGGACCATATTCGTTACCATATTTGTATTCAGCGACCTCGAAAACCCATGAGTAATGACTGTCGACTAATTTAGATTAAAATTATCCATCCTGTACACCAAGAAGCTCGAGGACTATAGTCGTTATCATATTCGTGTTCAGCGACCTCGAAAACCCCCTGTTCATAGTTTCTTATTTGTAAATTTTTCATTTTCTATGCACTGCATATTTTCCTTATGCAGAAAATGCAATTTTCAATTTACCACCATGAATTTTGTTCATAAACTTTCCTGACACTCTCCGAATCAAACGCAAAAACTTTCACAGCGATTCATCTTGTTAGTTCCAGTTACGGAAACTTGGTAGGTTTAGTGGTTCGTTTCCTCGTCTAATGTCAGATGTAGCATGATAGGAGGTTCTCCCTAGAGGACTAGAATTTTTATTAAAATCTCCATTTTCTATCGACCTTCACGCGTTTAAGAAAATATTTGGAGTTTTACCCCACAGGGAGACCTATAAAGACAAGTTGTGGTCGGTTCCAGCGGATTGATTTATTCCATACGATATTTTTGATCAGCTTTACAATATTAGACTTAATATGCCAAGGTCCGAAGTTGAGGAGGTTTCAGATTCTGAGGTGGAGGAGCAACATTTAATAGAGGCAGATGTCGACACGAGGGAAAAAACGATATTATAAAAATATTAAGTAATATCGGCAGTCGAGTTTTAAAGATCATCAAATAAGAAAAAAAAGATTTTGTTCAAAATGGAAGACAATAGAAAAGCTTTATGTGAGAGAGCTAGTGTGGTTCAATAAAGAATCGAGATTTTAAGAAACTATAATAATTTTAAACAATCTGACGCTAAAGATGGAACAAAACGGATTTGGCAAGACGAGAGGTATAAAATCCAATAATATAAACACCAATACTGATTGAAAGAGAAATATTATATTGCATGGTGGTGGAAAACATGGTTTTATTGATGAAGCGGATCTTGTGTTTTCGTCAAAATCAAAATCGGATGATTATGACGATAACATACATACGGAGATGTTTGTGAAGCGATTGAAAGAAAAACTGCTTTCAAGTTTACATCTGTTATAGTTTTGGATAATGCCCCATACCATTTTGGAAATTTTATAAATGACACCAACAAATTCCTGGACAGTACATGAAATAGAATAATGGTTAACGAATGAAAATATTTCATTTCCTCAAGATCCTTTCAAGCCTGAATGACTACAATTAGGCAAAAGGAATGAAAAAACTAAAAATATTTATATTAGACGAGATTATACATAGTTTTGGACAAAATGTGTTAAGACTGCCCCATTACCATTGTAAATTCAATCCCATTGAACATATTTCAGGAATATGCAAAACTTACTACGACTATTTCACTCATCTTAAAATTTTCACATAATCTGACCAATCACAAACCAAAGACAGCTTGTGTTATCGCGAAAACACCAACTGCCTTTCAATTCTGATTGGTCTATCAGCTTCGTGTTTTCAACGACGTAACCATGGATACCGATCACAAAGCAAAGTTTGACGTTTGCCAAAAAAATTATTGTAGCTGTATACGTCAAAATGAGTCGTTTCGGTGGTACTTCAAACGAAGTTATAAACCAAAACATTGAAGAAAATATACCGAGTAACACAAGAAAATCTAAATCTTATATATGGAGACAATTTATGATGTTCTGTGTGGATCGCAACTACAAATTAGATGCAGAAAATAACAACGAAAGACTAACTAAATTCCTTCCTCTCATTCTACTGAATTTTTGACCTATCACTTTGTTCATAAAATAGTCTAATAAAATACCACTAGTGATTTAATTTAGCTTATAAGTCCTACGGACTCGTGGTGTTTTCAAGCAACTCAGTTTCGTTTAGAAGTAAATCGACAGACTTATCGCGGAAATTGAATCACTAGTGGTATTACTATTGATAACTATATTGGGCGTAGTGATTACAATGACGCAACAGTTTTGGAAACATAGCAAGAAGCATTTGGGAAAAACTCCTGCAATCTGGGAAAAAAGTGTGCGGAAATGTTAAAACTTAATAGAAGAATGTTCAAAATCGCATCGAAGCAATTAACCAAGTCATTATTTACAATTAAAATGAACGATACCAATGACGGTGATTATTAGTATGAATCTAATTCTTGAAGAATACACTGTCAGGTAATATGTTTTCATTTTCCGATTAAGAAAAATGTTAAGTGTTATTGTTATTATTTTATCAGTAAATACCACTACAATTTAAAAACAATAGAATTTGTAATTTTCTGTCATTTTTGCTTTTATTTTAGAGTAATTATTACTTTTAGTTTTAGAAACCAATCCGGGTGAATTATCCTTTTAGCTCGCTGAATTTTTTTAATAAAAGACTCATTTTGTTCTTTCAAACGTTGAGTTCTAAATGTAGCTAAAAACTTCGCCAATGTATTAGACTATTAGTTAGATTAGGAGGGAGTTGATTTTGAATATTTTTTGAGGTCCTAATGTTTGTTTACCGTTGAAATTGTTCCACATTTTATCTGATTATCTGCCTACAAGAGTTTGTTTTTCCTTAGTTGTGGTTAGCCTCGGTTTCTATGAGTGTGTTTGACATTAAAATCACCACCGATTATAAATCTTTTTCCATGGTTATTCGAATAATCAATGACCTTTATATCATTGTTATTTTGATACTACGATTGATTTTGACGACCTTAATTTTGACAATAATTCTCGAATATTTATCGAAACGGAGTTTTTCCCTACTGAAATAGTAGTTCTCTTAGTGTATATACAACGGCAAAAAAATCGTGGGTACATACGCACGCGACCCAGGTTTACATAGACGAGAGGTTGGGTCCCTTTCGTCTTTGTGTTCTAGTTGTTCACTGGTTAGTGTGTTGGATGGCAATTAATCATTTTTTCCTGTATGTGATTATTATGCGGGTATATATCGGTGTAATGTTTGACTTGGGAATAATGGGACAGTTTAATGGGAAACTGACACGTTTATTGAAAATACACACGCTCGGCAATTTTTTTTTCTAACGACTTATAACTTTGTTTTAATTTGTAATATTTTTCCCATTATATATAATTTTTGTTTCATGTTCCTATTTTCTAATATGTGTATTTAGGACGTTGCACTCTTTTGCATTATTTGATCAATTAGTCTAGGGGCAAAAGGGATTTCGTGGCCGATTGAGGTCCATGAGATTTTACAACTGATTTTTATGTAATTGACCCGCTGAAACCGAATCTTCAACATGATAATCCGAATTTTTCGACACAGGAATTTGTTATTAACAATTTAATTGTTTAAATATTTTTAACTAATAAACTAATAAAGATATACTCTTTTTTCAAGTAATGTTTTATTTCTTTTAAAAAAATAAACTAAACAAACTTTGAAAAATTAAAATGGGTCCATTAGAAGCCGAAATATTGGCTATATTGTTATAAAATAAATTATCGACTATATCAGACAATTTTGGTTATTATTAAAGCTGTGAATATAAGCTTTAAAATCAATTATCAAAAATTTAATTTCATCAATTTTTGACAAAGTTATGTAAGTCTAAAGTATACTTTAGACTTAATAGACTTAAACGAGTCATTAGTAATATGGTTCTCTCCTATGAGGAGTTTTCCACTGTTTTGAGTCAAATTGAAGCCATTCTCAATTTCAAACCACTTTTTCCTGTGTCTAATTACCCCTCAGACCAACTTCCTCTCACACCTGCACATTTTCTGGTTGGATTATATCTCACATACCGCAATGGATCACATCTCACATCAGTTCCTGACCGCAATCTGTTAGATCTCATGGAAAACAGATTGAGCAGATTTCAAAGGGTGCAGCAAATGGTGGAATGTTATTGGACACGCTGATCCAAAGAATACGTCTCTTGTCTTCAGCAACGCGTCAAGTGGAAGAAACAATGTAGTTCCCTTCTCAAGATTGGTTCTTTCTCCAAGACGGAATTGTGCGTAGTGTAACGCTGAAAACAAACTCTGGCGTATACAAACGTCCGGTTGTGAAGTTATGTGTACTACCGAACGAAAATCAACTGTAGTTTTTTTGTGTTTTGATAAACTCTATTGACTTAAGGACTTTATATATTTGGATTTTGAACCCCCTTATGGCGTTCAAAGGGGGCGGCTTATGTGAAAACCTAAATGACCTGACGACGCCCCTGTCGTCTTTTGCAAAATTTCGCGATATTATTCGCGGTTATATTATATTAGTTATATTCGCGACAAGCTGTCGGCTTGTCGCGAATATAACCGGTTACGGCTGATCGTGAAGAGATCTGGCTGAAATCAACTTTTCTGTCGGAAAAGACGTTCTGTTTCAAAACGTCGAACTAACAACATGTGTTAACAATCATATATTTGGAACATTCATTTTTATTTCATTATTACAAACAATTAAGTTTTTTTATATTTTAACATCTACATTTACATAGAAGTATTATGAGACTTTTTGGTAAGTCAATCGGATTTTTCGTTACCACTAATTCCGACATGGGATAGTACCCATATCAGAGTGCCTAGTATTTTGGTTTATAAAAAGTTGATATGTATATGTCATGATTATATTGGACGAGAGGACGAGTGGATATAGTAATAATGGATTGTATAGGGGAAAGTGAATCAGTGCATATGGCTATGTGTGTGTTAGGATATTGTTGAGCATACACCAAGGAGACATTTTAGACAGTTCGACAGGCTGTTGTAAAGTAGTTACAGGATACCCAACTCTACGTTAAGTCTTTGACGTGTCGATCAGTGTAAAGAACTACGTTATATTTATTTTTGTTTATCAGTTTTAGAAAGAGATTTCTTAATGTATTCACACTGGTATATTCATTGTTAAATTTGGCGACGGAAATATCATGATGTGAAAGTATGTTGATCCAATGGGGATTATTAGAGAAAAGGTAGAGTTCTAGTTTCAGACAAATTTATATCTTTTAATAACGGCTGTAGAAGATGAGGAAAAGTATATGACTTGGTACCAAATTGTATATATAATGCATGTACATGCATTTCTTCAGGAGTTAAATGTTGCTCCTTTGGCAAATGTAACAAAAAAAGATGCAAAAACATTTACAATGCAAATGATGATCATGATGAAGAAAACGATGATGTATAATTTTATTAAATAAATCACATAATTAATTATTATTCTAGAAACAGTAATAAACAATTTAAAATGTATAAGACACGCAAAAGTTATTTTTTTGTAGAGATATTAATATTACATAAGGCCAGTACAGTTGCGCTCGACCGACGCTCCGGGTGCGAGTTAAGCGCATCAGTTGGGGCAATTTCAAACTGCATCAACATGAGTTTAGTAAAGCTCAAAATGTTCGTTTTCCATTGTATTTAGTCCTCATTAACATGATACTAAATTTTTTGATCTCATACCACCGAAAAATCGTTAAACAAATTCGATTGTTTTTTTTACACTTAAATTGTATACTTTAAACTTCTAAACTTCGTCAAAAATTCATAAAATTAAAATTTTCAAAATTCATTTTAAAGCCTATAATTACAGCTTTAAAATAATGTGCTCTAAATCTTTTTACCTTGATCAGAAGCAAAGTTATAAGCAAAAATGTCTGATATAGTCGATAATTTGTTATTTTTTAATAATAAATTTGTAATATTTCGGCTTCTAATGGACTGATTTTATTTTTCAAAGTTTGTTTGGTTTGTTTTTTTTAATAAACAAAACATGATTTGAAAAAAATCAGTCCATTAGAAGCCAAAATATTACAAATTTATTCTGAAAAAATATCTTATATCTTATGGTTATGGTTAATCGGTACAGAGCCAAAGATAAGCGTCCGTACTAGGCGCAGTTTCGCGTTCCTGGTTATGTGCTTATCTTTCCAGATTTTAGTAAGTTTTAGACCGTTGCTGATCTGGCCATTGTAAGGCGTCGATGTATCTCTTCTTCGCATCCACCATTGTTTGTGATAACAGAACCTAGGTAATTGAAACGGCTTACCCCTTCAAACCCCGCTACCTTTCGTATTTCCTTCTTCTTCTCATGGCGCCGTCTCCTTTCGAAGGTTGGCGATCCAAATGTCAATTGTAGTTTTGGAAACTGCTGCGCGAAAGATTTCTGCGGATGAGCGTTCGAACCATCTCCTCAGGTCTTTCTGCCACGACTTCTGGCGTCTTCCTACTGATCTTGTGCCCTGTACTTTTCCTTCCAGTATAACTTGAAGTAATTCCTATCTTTCGCCTCTCAACATATGACCCAAGTATTGCATTTTCCTCTCTTTGATTGTTCTTAGTAATTCTTTTTGTTTACACATGCGACGAAGTACCTCAACATTAGTAACTCTTTGTCTTCTTCTTCTTCAAGTGCCCTGTCCGTTGCGAACGTTGGCTATTAACATGGCAATTCTGATCTTATTTGCGGCGCTTCTGAATAGTTCGACCGATGTGAGCCCGAACCACTTCCTCAGATTTTGGAGCCACGAGTGTCTTCTCCTGCCTGGCCCTCGCTTACTGTCTATTTTTCCCTGGACAATCAATTGCAGTAGACGGTACTTATCGTGTCTCAATATGTGGCCTAGATATTCAAGCTTTCTTTGTTTAATTGTATTCACGATTTCTTTCTCCTTTCCGATTCTTTGGATTACCTCTGTGTTGGTGACATGTTCGGTCCAGGATATACGAAGAATGCGTCGGTACACCGACATTTCGAATGCTTTTTTGAATAACTCTTTGTACCCATGAAATTCTCATCATTCGTCTGTATATATACATCTATTCTTCGTATTTCCGGCTGGTTATTTCTAATTCGATCGATTATCATTACCTTGATCTTCTGTACATTAGTTTTAAGTCCATATTCACGACTAAATCATCCGTAATATTTTTCCGCCTATCACCTGCTCTCTGTAAAGGTCTTTTGTATCTGTCAAGTCATCATCGATCGTCGCATATGTTTTGAAACAATTGTACGAATTCTGTGTGTATTGTTACGTAAAAATATGAGTCATAGTTTTAACCTTTAAAACATGTTTTTAATCTAATATGTTGTAGAGTTTACGAGAGGCCTCGATTTACCTGAGCGACCTTCCAGAAGCGATGCGAGGGAAATCCAGTTTGCCTTTACCGTTTCGCCATCGAAGGTTTTAGACTATTCGAGATAACGGCACTGGTATATAATAACGGAACTTTATTTGGAAGGGACAGTTAATAAAGAAGATTCGCGCTCGTGATATTATTGTTACGCTCGCCTACTAATAAATTATTGTATATGTAGTGATAAATAAACTTATATAAATTATCGTGCCTTTTAATAAATTAAAGTAGGAACAAGATAATAAATTAGTAAAGACATTATAAATTAAAGACATAACAATTAATAAATTCACAACAAATGGTGTCAGAGTGAGATCGAACATAAATTAGACTTATAATAATAATACAAGTGAATACGTAAAATAAATTGTGAAAATGGCTACGATTTATGAGCTCACAGTGACGAATTTAAGAAGACATCTCGAAGACAGAGAATTAGCTTCTACCGGAAAAAAGGCTGAGTTAGTCCAACGACTAAAGAACGCTTTGCTAGAAGAAGGACTAGATCCAGAAACTTATATATTTGAAGACAAGCATGATGCTGTCCTCTCGTCGATTTCGAAAGTTTCTTCTGATGTAGCCAAAGTTTCTGGTGATGTAGCCAAAGTTTCCGGCGACATCGCATCATTGGAGAACAAAGTATCCGGCGACATCGCTTCTTTAGAAAGCAAAGTTTCTAACGAGATTTCTTCGCTGGAAAGCAAAGTCTCTGCTAACATCTCTTCGGAAATCTCTAAAGTCACTTCTGAGATGTCTGCCCTGGACGATAGAATATCTTCATTAAAAAACCAAGTTGCTGCCGATATGTTAGCCTTCGAAGAAAAGATATGGAAAGAGATGGAAAAGAAGATGGAGGAAACAGGGACAGCAGAGAGAGGTAACAATCCGATTACAGTGGAGATAAAAGAAGACGAGACGAAATTTAAGTTGGAGACACGGCCGAAATTTGAAGGAAGTGGAGGTTCTATTCATGTTAAAGTCCCAACTTTCGACGGAAAATCATCATGGAACAACTACATGAAACAGTTCGAATCAGCCGCAAGAGCAAATGGATGGTCTGAAAAAGAAAAGGCTGTAAACCTGACTATCGCCCTTCGAGGAGATGCCTTAGATGTGCTTCAGACCATAGCCGTAGAGGAGACCGATGATTTCGAACAACTGAAGAAGAGGTTAAATATGCGATATGGCCACGAACATTTGGAGCATGTATATCAGTCACAGCTTAAAAATCGTAGACAGAAGAAAGATGAGGCTCTTCAAGAATATGAGGTAGATATTGCCAGATTAGTACGATATGCTTATCCAACAGCTCCCGAAGACATGATGGAAAAATTGGCCGTTCAAACGTTTATTGATGGTCTTCGTGATCATGAAATGCAGAGAACACTGCGATTAGCTCGTCACAAGACGCTGGTTGATGTCCTATCCGCCGCCCTCGAATACGAGTCAGCTACGCAGGCCTCTGGCGGGTACAGTAAAGTTAGGACTGTAAAAGAGGAAGGAGATGAAGATAAACTTGACCAGCTCGTTAATATGATGAAAAGCATGACATACAAGAAAACGAAGACCATCAGATGCTGGAATTGTGGCGAAATAGGACACGTACGAAGCTCCTGTAAGCACCCTAGGTACGACGCAAATCAAGAAACTCACCATCAGGAAAACTAGAACGGGTCAGCCTTAGGGGGGCAGCTTCGACCCAGAACTTTTCCAAAGACCCTCTCATACTAATAGCTTCTTTGAAATGTCGTGAAGATAGTGTATATGTAGATGGAGACATAAATGGTAAAAAGCATACGTTGTTGGTGGATACCGGAGCGACCAGAACCATTATACGCCCGACAGTTATAAACAGCCGAAAGAAACTGTTACCAACGAGGTTACGACTTCGGACCGCTACAGGTGAAAATGCCAACATTCATGGAGAAATCCAGGTACAATTGGGAATTGGGGCAGAAAAGTTTGTCCATACTGTTATAGTTGCTGACATCGAAGAGGATGTTATATTAGGAATGGACGTAATGAATATGCATGGATTCCAATTGGATTTTAAGAATAAGGTAATCAAAGTTGGCAACGAGGAGGTATTTCTCCATCCACATAATGACAACACTGTGCAAGCAGCCATTACAGAAGATACAGTCGTGCCTGCGAGAAGCGAAACGATCATAGTAGCGCGACTACAGGGAATTGTAGACGAAGGGAGACCTGTTATGATGGAGCCTTGGAACCACGACGATGAGGTTGGCCGTGGAATCATAATTGGAAAGGAATTGGTGACTTCGGCTAAAGAAATTCCTGTGAGACTTATCAATGTCAACGACTACCCAGTGACCATAAAGAAAGAGACAAAAGTAGGAACTTGTGTACCTGTGACATCCATAATTCGTCAGGCGACAACATCTGATAATTCCAACGACAAATTCGACCAAATGGTTGCAGTTGCAGGACAGTCTCTAAATCAGATGGAGAAAAGGAAATTAAAGGAATTTCTTCGGCAGTATCGTGATATTTTCGTACCGAAAGGAGGAAAGACGGGAAGAACTACCGTTGTTAAGCATAAAATTGATACTGGTAATGCTAAGCCAATTCGTCAAACAGCTCGACGATTACCACAGGCGAAGAGAGAGGAAGCTGAAACGATTGTTCAGGAAATGAAGAAAGACGGGGTGATAGAACCTTCTACGAGTCCATGGGTCTCTCCGGTGGTCCTGGTTAAGAAGAAAGACGGAACGACGAGGTTCTGTGTGGATTACCGTTTGCTGAACAACGTTACCAAGAAAGATAGTTATCCTCTGCCTCGGATCGATGACACATTGGACACATTGGCTGGAAGTAAATTGTTTTCTACTTTAGATTTGAAGTCTGGATACTGGCAGGTAGAAATGGACCCAGTCGATAAAGAAAAGACAGCCTTCACCACAGGATCTGGATTGTGGCAATTCAACGTTATGCCATTTGGTCTTTGTAATGCTCCTGCGACATTTGAGAGGCTTATGGAAAATGTGTTGAGAGGGTTATCTTGGAAAACATGCCTGGTTTATTTAGATGACATAATCGTCTTGGGGGAGACATTCGAAGATCATTTGAGGAATTTAGAAAACGTTTTTAATCGACTTAAAGCTGCCCAATTGATGCTAAACCCCAAGAAGTGCCAGCTATTTCAAGGTAAAGTCAATTATCTGGGTCATATAGTCAGTAAAGAAGGAGTGGCCGTGGATAAGGGAAAAATCGATTCCATTAAGGAATGGCCAAAACCAACTGACAAACATCAAGTGAGAAGTTTTCTTGGACTATGTACTTACTACCGGAGGTTTATTAAGAAGTTTGCAGATATCGCTAAGCCATTAACGCGACTTACAGAGGAAGCAAGAGAATACCGCTGGGATATAGACTGCCAAAATGCCTTTGAAACGTTGAAAAAGCATTTAATAACAGCACCAATTTTAGGGTATCCACTGCCAGAAGGAGAGTTCATCTTAGATACAGATGCAAGTAATGTGGGAATTGGAGGAGTGCTGTCTCAGATTCAAGGAGGACAGGAACGAGTCCTCGGATATTTTAGTAAAGTTCTTTCAAAACCTGAGCGGAATTATTGCGTCACGAGAAGAGAACTTCTGGCAGTAGTGAAATCAGTAGAGCACTTCTATCAATACCTCTATGGAAGGAAGTTTTTAATCCGAACCGACCATGCCGCCCTTAAGTGGTTGATGCAGTTTAAGAATCCAGAGGGTCAGATAGCCAGGTGGATCGAACGACTCCAAGAATACGATTTTAAGATTGAGCACCGAGCCGGAGTTAGCCACAGAAACGCTGATTCTCTTTCCAGACGGCCATGCCCAGCAGAGTGTCCCCACTGCAACAAAACGGAATCCAAGGAAGCAGCAGTGCTAAGAACGACGATTGTCAACGACGACTGGACGCCTACTAAGATAAGGGAAGAACAAGAGAGAGATCCAGTTATACAGAAAATCCGAAAATGGAAAGAGGAAAACCGTCGACCACCTTGGCAGGAAATATCAAACCTATGCTCAGTAGTTAAGACGTATTGGGCCCAGTGGGACTCATTTATCATCGAAGATGGCTTGCTTAAACGAGTCCTGGAAAATGATGACGGTTCAGAGAAGAGAAGACAGTTGGTGATCCCAAAGAGCAGAATAGCCGAAGTACTTCGTCAGTTACACGACAGTCCATCGGGAGGGCATTTTGGTGTAAGGAAAACCCTTCAGCGAATTCGGGAACGGTTTTATTGGATGAACAGTTCCGACGACGTAAAAGACTGGTGTAAGAAATGTACTATTTGTGCTACGAGTAACGGGCCTCACCGGAAAAGGAGAGCTCCTATGAGACAATATAATGTTGGAAGCCCGTTTGAAAGAATAGCTTTGGACATTGCAGGGCCATTTCCAGAAAGTGAAAATGGGGGCAAGTACATGTTGGTAGTAATGGATTACTTCACTAAGTGGGTCGAGATTTACGCACTTCCAGACCAGAAGGCCGCCACCGTTGCAGATAAGTTGATCCAAGAATATATCAGCCGATTTGGAGTGCCTTTGGAGATCCATAGTGACCAAGGCAGGAACTTCGAAAGTGATCTATTCCAAGGAATATGTGATAGACTAGGCATGAAGAAAACAAGAACTACCGCGTATCATCCGCAATCGGATGGTATGGTAGAACGAATGAATAGGACAGTTGGCAAGTATTTGACAAAGATGGTGTCCGATCATCAGCGAGACTGGGACCAATACCTTCCGTTCTTCACAATGGCCTACAGATCTGCTGTTAACGAATCAACGGGCCAGACACCAGCCAGAGTCCTATTCGGACGCGAAATGCGACTACCTTGTGATCTAGAATTTGGGTGTCGACCTGGAGAAGATGTAGCAGGTGAAGATTATGTGATCGAATTACGAAGAAGAATGGACGATGTACATGAGTTGGTCCGTTCCCACCTTCAGATCGCTAGCGACCGAATGAAGAAACGGTACGATACACAAGCCGAAAAGGGTTGCTTTAAGAAGAACGACAAAGTATGGCTGTATAATCCCAAGAAGCGAAAAGGTTGTTCTCCCAAATTGCAGCAGTTTTGGGAAGGTCCATACCTCATCATGGAGAAGATCAACGATGTCATCTACCGAATAAGCAAGATTCCGAGGGGAAAGCCGATGATAGTACACCATAACCGGTTGGCATCTTTCGAAGGTGACCACGACGTAGATGAAGAAGTGGAAGTAAACCAAGTCCAAGATGTGTTTGACCTCACGTTTGAGGAATTCATGGGTGCCTATGGAGGTACCGGTAAAGCGAGACATGGTGTTACCACTGAAGAAAAGCAAGATCTACTCGAGCTCCCCGATGACTACTCGCTGGCCCTTACCATCCCGGCCAGTATCAAAGACGCACCAGGGTTGGCATCCGTCTTTCGAAGGAAGTTTGGTCGAGTTGCAGAACTTCAATGCCAAGTGCCAGCTCCCGGTAAAACCTTGAAACTCCAAGATGCATCACGTTACCTTTTCTACCTGGTAACAAAAGACACTGCCCGTGACCAACCTACCTACCGAGATGTATGGGAAGCCTTACTTCAATTGAGAGGGCACGTACTAGAGTCCGACGTGCAAAAGTTAGCCATGCCAAAGTTGGAGTGCCGCCAATTAGATTGGAGGGTTATCCGAAATATGGTGGAGGAGATCTTTAAAGACACCGAAGTCCAGGTGTTAGTCTGTTGCAATCCGCATAGTTACTGGTGCGGAGACAAAACCGTCCCTTGTCATTTTTATACAACTGGAAGTTGTAAAAGAGGGTCCAGTTGCCGATACCAGCATACCGTTCCAGTTCTAGTCCCAACAAGGTTCCAGGAGGAACCATCTTTTGAGAGGGGGGCAATGTTACGTAAAAATATGAGTCATAGTTTTAACCTTTAAAACATGTTTTTAATCTAATATGTTGTAGAGTTTACGAGAGGCCTCGATTTACCTGAGCGACCTTCCAGAAGCGATGCGAGGGAAATCCAGTTTGCCTTTACCGTTTCGCCATCGAAGGTTTTAGACTATTCGAGATAACGGCACTGGTATATAATAACGGAACTTTATTTGGAAGGGACAGTTAATAAAGAAGATTCGCGCTCGTGATATTATTGTTACGCTCGCCTACTAATAATTTATTGTATATGTAGTGATAAATAAACTTATATAAATTATCGTGCCTTTTAATAAATTAAAGTAGGAACAAGATAATAAATTAGTAAAGACATTATAAATTAAAGACATAACAATTAATAAATTCACAACAGTATGTTGAATAGGAGTATAATAGATGCTGAAATAAAATCCGAGTGCTTAACGCCAATCTGACAACACATTAACGTGAGACTTACTTGATAATAAACACCTACATAAACATGAAGAAGTAAATTTATTAAAAGCCCGGCGGTATAGACTTTAAATAAAGATGAGAAAACTGTCAACTCCGTTATCAGGGTAAACTCATCAGGAACATTTTAAGAACTTCCCCTTTCGCCTTAAAATGAACATTTCACGTCAATCTTCTTTCAAGCCATTTGCGGCTGATTTCATTAGTCTTTAGCAGGGAGGTGATGATTTTAATCATTCATCAAAAATATTAGACCGGTTGTTGAAATATTGTGAAATAAACAATCCATCGATATTGATTGAAAAAGTATAAAAGTGTGAAAAGAAAAGAAAATGGTGGTCAATTTTTGAACAATACATATATATATGTATATATATATATATATATATATATATATATATATATATATATATATATATATATATATATATCTTTAAGGAATATACCAAAGAGACGCGAAACCAGATGTTGGAATGGTGGCGACGTAGGTCACATTCGCCGTAAATTGCAAGAAAATAATACAACAGTTAGAAAGCTAGAACAGATCGAACACAGGGCTGGAAAAGTCATTCAAATGCTGATGTTTAGTCAAGACGGCCATACAGTGCAAATTGTAATCACTGTCTTAAATTAGAACAATGACTTTGTCCCGTGAGACGAACAACCGCCATTAATTATCAATGCCAGCCTCAACAGCTACAAGACGCTCAAGCAGATGATCCATGTATAAAAAGAGTATTGGATTGGATGCGTCGAAGTGAAAGATCTTCATGGCAAGACATTAGTGCATGTAGTCCAGAAGTCAAGTGTTACTGGAGCCAATGGAATTGCCTAGTGCTAAAAGATGATCTTCTGTATAGAACCTTTGAGAACGATGATGGTACAGAATCTAAGCTTCAGTTGATTGTACCTAAAAGTAAAGTGTCAGAAGTATTGCGTCAGTTGCATAACTGTGCATCAGGTGGACACTTTGGTATTACGAAGACTCTGCAAAAGGTTCGAGAACGGTTCCATTGGGTGAACTGTAAAGATGATGTAAGAAGATGGTGCCGGAAATGTGAACTGTGTGCAACAAAATTGCACTTCACTTCACAAGATTTTATCTTTTCAACGTTGCCAAATGTACAGTTTCTGAGATATGCTGATAATATGCGTATTTTTAAATAAAACCACCCATATATTTTACAATTATTTTCTGTTTTTTATTGCCGATTCAACATACAATCTGTTAATTGGTGCCAAATTGAGGAAGCATAAGGTTAACCCTTTCGTGACCGGCTGACACGATCGTGAGCTCATGTTTATATGGGTATCAATATCAAAATAAACATATTTTTACTGGGATAGATGATTCAATATGTTGTGTCTATCATGCATTATCAGCACAACTGAAATTATTTAACGAATTCGCGATTAGTTTGCAATAGAATACCCGAGAAGATGGCTGTGTATTTTGATGACAAAACCGGTAAACGTAAGTAAAAGATATTTTGTTTTTATTTTATATATTTATTTTATGGTAACGGGTTTGTGGTATAAGTAAAGTTTAAACTTCGTGATAATAAACAAGATTTAAGAAATTATTGGTTTGTTTGTAGAGATCTTGTCCCATAATATTTGAATATCACGATAGTGAGTTGTCGTCACAAATACAATTTTCAATAGCAGGAAATTAAAAATACTAAATATTTATTGGTTTAACTTTTTATTAATTTTTCTCTATTTAAATGATATAAATATTTTTTTTCTAATTACAGGTGTGCCTCTTACCCACGATTTGGCTCTAGAGTTATTAAATGATAGCAACGAGTCTGAAATAGAAGATTTAGATGACGAAAATGATGATGCTTTTGAGGTTCAAACATTTGAAAATGACATCGATGACAAGGATATTGAAGAAACCGTATTGGATGAAGAACCTGTTCCTTCAACGAGCTCTTCTTCAGCAAGGAGGCAATGTAAAGACACGACATTTCAGCAAAAAAATCATAATTATCCAGAAAGTACACCTAAACCAATCAGTGATGCTATGGAGTACTTTTCCGATAATTTAAATAATGGCTTCTTTGATTTAGCTGCAAATTGTACAAATAATTATTATATGCGTAAGACAGGTCACATGCTGAACACAAACAGTGAGGAAATAAAGAAGTTAATAGGTATACACTTGATTATGGGATGCATCCCTTATCCTAGACTTCACATGTATTGGCGTCAAGAGATGCAACTTTACATGGTATCAAGCCAAATGTCACGAGACCGTTTAAAGACATTGCTTATAGTCCTGTTTTAGAGATTACCATAAAAAATAATTATTTTTTTGAAATTTCCGTACCTGACAATATGTTCACGTATAATTGCTTGTAATTTACTCCTAGTTTTTGTTTTATTTAAGGTTGTATGTAATAAATGTTAAAAAATTATAAAATAATTTTTATTTGGTCCTAACCTAATCCTAATTAGGTTTAATAAAAGTGAGTTTTATTAAACACTCACGATCGTGCGTTGATAGAACATAAGCCGAGAGCGCACGAACGTGATATGTCATTTTTGACAAATTCAAACTATGAATTTTTTTTTCTGCATTTTTTATACCTTTTTTGGATAGTGTATATCGTATTTACTCAAAGGGAAACTTAATTTTCACTCAAAAAAAGTTCAGGCCTGAAAGGGTTAAGGTGGTTAGGGCACATTAAACGTCGAAAAAACATTTCAAACCAAAATCTACTAATAGTGATAATATAAATTCGATTTAAATTCTTTTATAAAAGTATAATTTACCGATTCCTGAAGATAAAATTAGGAATTTTTGGTTTATTACCAATGACTAATAATCCAGAGTTTACTGGTTAATATACGGATAATGAATAAGCCGAGAATTGAACCAGGGATTGCTTTTCGTGGGTAAAACGAAAATAATTTTGAGCTTAGTTTACACATTACGTATTAGCTATTTCAATATTTTGGAAAATGGAACAAGAGAATTGAATAATTCTACCTGATGGGATCTAAATCAACCTTTTCGACTCTGATGAACTCCTCGTAATGCAATTTGTTTCAGCTCGTGGATATCAAATTTCTCCAGAGATAGGCCTATTTCGCACGGGGGGTGAATTTTAATACGAAATTGCCAATTTTCGTGCCTTAATTAATATCTCTCGAATTCAAATCAATTATTAATGCGTCGATTTCAGGTTTACTTTGGCGTTTTGGCAGTTGCTTACTAATTTTCTTCGGCTAATTACTAACCTGAATAAACATTTTAAGCAAAGATGGGGTTTAATTTGCCGGTTTTTTGTTTGAGAAGATAGACTGGAAACGTGCTTGCTTACAAATTCAAATTAACTTCCTCAATATTTAATTCGCCAGTCGGTTTTTTACTTAAATTATAATACACTAAATTTGTTTCTCGTCTTAGCCATTGTTTCTTAGTCTACCAGTCATTAACTACTTAATATGTTTAACAATAATTCACCACCATGATCATTCCTCAATTACTGTGTCCTGATACTGATATTCAGTTACTAGTCCAGGCGGTATCTGTTTAAAATAACGATTTTTGGGTGTGAAGCATATAAACGCAGTTTTTTGCATAAATCGCTACAAATGTGTAATTTTTTTAGCTCGCTAAACCTCGATTTAACAAAAAAACATCAAAACTGGTTGAATAGAAGCGGAGATAATTGAAATTTTTAAGCGCGACGCGATTTTTAACATTTTTAATTGACTTTTTAACCAACTTGTAGTGGTCTGTAGCTAATGTAAGTTTGTACCCAATTGGTGCTTTGTCTAGTAAAGGTTTTTATTTAAAAAACAGATCTTAGAACATTATACTTTTGTTGTAAATCGCAGCCAACTTTGACTGATCATAACTCCGGAACTAATAAATGGATGATCTTATTTTTTCTTTCTGTTGAAATGTCTTTCGAAGCACTCTTAATATCCGTTTTGAAAATTAATTAAAATCGATCAACAATTGACGAAGTTATTCAAATTGTTTATAAGCCTAAAATTTAAATATTTTTTAAAAAATTCCCTAGGCTGTTCTGATCGACGGATTTTAATTTTTCAAAATGGATTTAAAAGTTTTAATGCTCCTCTATATGTAAAAAATGTTTCAAACATCCTAAGTTTTAGTTTTTGACCTGCATAATTTTGAAAATTATTCAATAAAAAAAATTAGATTGCAAAATTAGTTTACAAAAACTATTAAATCGATTTAATTGAAATTTTGTGTGATGATTAAACATATTAAAAGAGTTTTCTTTCTCGGTCATATTTTCAATATGAAGGTCCTAAGTTTATTCAATTGGCTAGATACATTCAGACACCACCGTATAAAGATGAATAAAATTTCTTATTTGTACTTGAGACGTATTTCCAGTAGGCAATTAAAACAGTTATTAAGTCAAAAATCTAAGTTTTCCATCTTGTAAGTATTTTCACGATACCTTTTTCTGTTGGAAGCCTCACAAAAGAGTATAAATCTCAACAAGACAAGGGCAGGCAATACAAAACATTCAGTAAAAAAGGTTCAAATTTTATTACATCGCGGAGTTTTAACGGAAAAGGAAAAAATAATTCTGTAGGGTTCGCTACGTCCTTTCAGAAGAGGGTTTTAAAGTTGTCTACGAAGATATAGGAAACTTGAACGAAGTATTGTTTGATGACAGCTTTGTATACAATGTGTTAAAAGTTATCTGAAATTTTTCTTTTTATTTTTTATTATTTATTGTCAGTAGCGTCTTTTAATTTTACATCTATAAGTTTTTAAGTTAATAATTTCTCTACTTTTTCAATGTATAATCTCCGATTACCTACGTTTGTCGGTATTCGCCAATAAGAAAAATTAATTGTTGCCCAGGTTTCTGATTCTACTCCGCTGTCTTACTTGTTAGGTGACGACATAAATCTTTTTCAACTCCCACTTATTTTCTACATTCACTTCATTTAACTTGGCGGGTGGTTTACTTCTCTTAAAGTATATCTAGAAGTATATCTACCTGAAAGGGAAGAATATTACAGCCCCCGTTTCTTAATCTACTCTGCTCTGTTTTATGAACTTAAATACATAGGAGATAGGCCAAAAAATAGATTTCAAAAAAGCAAAAACCATCAGCTCCTTAAAATCGAAAATCATTCGTGAAGCCATCGAAATTAAAAAACGGCCTAACAGATTAAACACGCGCGATGACGCTACACGACTGCCGGCAACATGACGACCGCTGCTTCAGCGACCTATCGCCCCAACCCATCCAGATCAGACCGTTTCCGCGCATACTGAGTATAAAAGCGGCTACTGTCGCCAAGGTAACCAATCACGACAAAGATTGTTACTTTGGCCGGCCAACCACAGCGCTCGTTATTAACTGCGCCGTCATTGGCCTCTCGGCGGAGGTGTGCAGAAAATTCTCAAACACGATGTGTATAAAAGAGCAGCACATCTTCCGATCGGGATCCAGTCGTCATACACTACTAGCCCCGTAAGACCTTGTTGGTTCGGTGTGCTACCAAGCTACCTTTGAGTTTTATTAATTAACTAATATCCTGCTATCGTCGAAGATGTCAAAAATTGAAGAATAGTTATCCAATAATGGTTATCCAATTTGGAAGTTAAATCATCAAGTGTACAAGAACCGGCGTGTCGACTACAAAAGCTTCCTGACAGTAGAACACGACTTTCTGAGATAGAAAATACATTGGTCTTAGAACTATTTCAAATCGTGTCGAACTGACCACAGCGTTATTTGGGCCTGTCACGGTAAAGAGCGAATGAAAGCCCCGACGGGGACTTGTAATTGCTTTTCCGATCAGGTTGAGCTGCAATAACACTTCGTCTCCAAAACCTTATGTAAATAGTAACTATAAGAATTACTGTTAACAAAAAGGTAGCTATACGAAGCGACTGGCAGCAGGAAGAGTCGACATTGCTGGCATTCTTGTACCTCTCTCGAGGAGAGGGAACGCGGCTACACGAAGTGAGAAGGCCGACATCTCTGTGGAACTTGAGGTATACACCACGCATCAGAATTCTAACACATATTAAGTCATTGTAAGTGTAAGAATATTTTGTCTGTAAGAAAGCTCGAACTGTTAGAGAATTCTGGTTGCCGGTGTCCCCTCACCTACCACAGAGGCTCGGCGGAACTTCTTGCCCGTAGAGGCCGGTATCTCAATTTAACTCCTTAAAACGAAGATGGACCCTCGAAACTTGAGATCCTCTTCGAAAGCGGCGGTCGTAGATCGTCCAGAAACCCCTGAAAACCAGGAGGACTCTACGGCCGTACGACACTACACAGAGTAAGACCGGTCGTCACTCGACATTGAGGAGTAGGCAGACTGAGACTTCAGTGCCGTTATAATATCCATATTTTTACAGAACAAGATATTGGTACATCACGAATGAGGGGAGTATACAGATTGAGACCCCGAACTCGAACGGAACCATATCCCCCTTGATAATGGCTCCAAAATGGGTGCTGAAACGTCGAGTTTTAAATTCTCAACACTGTTCTTTCAAACGGAAACTATAATTATTTCTGGAATTCGATATTTCGTTGATTTTTTCAACTTCATCAGGAACAAACTACAAAATTAACTAACAATTAGATACAAACATAACATTCACACTATTATAACTTACGAAATGCTGTGTTTTATTTGATGAAACAAATTATATCGGAGAGACACATGTTTTTCTACGAACGTACTAAGCGGCACTGATTTCGTTCCTTTCTTCCACATGTGTCATTAGGACCAATGAATTTTATTATTGTTAATTGGAAATCTACTTCAACTACTAAAAAGATGGCTCAGAATCTGCTTTTAAGTATTGTTGTGAATTTATTAAAAGGTTCAATATTTATAACACTTACGGATTTAATTTATTTCTTTATTTATATTAACTTATCTGACAATAATTTATATATATCCGTACGTAACAAATTCGCGAGCGCGGGTCTTGAGAATTAACTGTCCCTTCCAAATAAAGTTCCGTTATTATATACCAGTGCCGTTATCTCGAAAACTCTAAAACCTTCGATGGCGAAACGGTAAAGGCAAACTGGATTTCCCTCGCATCGGTTCTGGAAGGTCGCTCAGGTAAATCGAAGTCTCTCGTAAATTCTAAAACATATTAGAATAAAAAATATGTTTACAGGTTAAAACTATGACTCATATTTTTACGTAACATTGCCCCCCTCTCAAAAGATGGTTCCTCCTGGAACCTTGTCGGGACTAGAACTGGAACGGTATGCTGCTATCGGCAACTGGACCCTCTTTTACAACTTCCAGTTGTATAAAAATGACAAGGGACGGTTTTCTCTCCGCACCAGTAACTATGCGGATTGCAACAGACTAACACCTGGACTTCGGTGTCTTTAAAGATCTCCTCCACCATATTTCGGATAACCCTCCAATCTAATTGGCGGCACTCCAACTTTGACATGGCTAACTTTTGCACCTCGGACTCTAGTACGTGCTCTCTCAATTGAAGTAAGGCTTCCCATACATCTCGGTAGGTAGGTTGGTCACGGGTAGTGTCTTTTGTTACCAGGTAGAAAAGGTAACGTGATGCATCTTGGAGTTTCAAGGTTTTACCGGGAGCTGGCACCTGGCATTGAAGTTCTGCAACTCGACCAAACTTCCTTCGAAAGACGGATGCCAACCCTGGTGCGTCTTTGATACTGGCCGGGATGGTAAGGGCCAGCGAGTAGTCATCGGGGAGCGCGAGTAGATCTTGCTTTTCTTCAGTGGTAACACCATGTCTTGCTTTACCGGTACCTCCATAGGCACCCATGAATTCCTCAAACGTGAGGTCAGACACGTCTTGGACTTGGTTTACTTCCACTTCTTCATCTACGTCGTGGTCACCTTCGAAAGACGCCAGCCGGTTATGGTGTACTATCATCGGCTTTCCCTTCGGAATCTTGCTTATTCGGTAGATGACATCGTTGATCTTCTCCATAATGAGGTATGGACCTTCCCAAAACTGCTGCAATTTGGGAGAACAACCTTTTCGCTTCTTGGGATTATACAGCCATACTTTGTCGTTCTTCTTAAAGCAACCCTTTTCGGCTTGTGTATCGTACCGTTTCTTCATTCGGTCGCTAGCGATCTGAAGGTGGGAACGGACTAACTCATGTACATCGTCCATTCTTCTTCGTAATTCGATCACATAATCTTCACCTGCTACATCTTTTCCAGGTCGACATCCAAACTCGAGATCACAAGGTAGTCGCATTTCGCGTCCGAATAGGACTTTGGCTGGTGTCTGGCCTGTTGATTCGTTAACAGCAGATCTGTAGGCCATTGTGAAGAACGGAAGGTATTGGTCCCAGTCTCGCTGATGATCGGACACCATCTTTGTCAAATACTTGCCAACTGTCCTATTCATTCGTTCTACCATACCATCCGATTGCGGATGATACGCGGTAGTTCTTGTTTTCTTCATGCCTAGTCTATCACATATTCCTTGGAATAGATCACTTTCGAAGTTCCTGCCTTGGTCACTATGGATCTCCAAAGGCACTCCAAATCGGCTGATATATTCTTGGATCAACTTATCTGCAACGGTGGCGGCCTTCTGGTCTGGAAGTGCGTAAATCTCGACCCACTTAGTGAAGTAATCCATTACTACCAACATGTACTTGCCCCCATTTTCACTTTCTGGAAATGGCCCTGCAATGTCCAAAGCTATTCTTTCAAACGGGCTTCCAACATTATATTGTCTCATAGGAGCTCTCCTTTTTCGGTGAGGCCCGTTACTCGTAGCACAAATAGTACATTTCTTACACCAGTCTTTTACGTCGTCGGAATTGTTCATCCAATAAAACCGTTCCCGAATTCGCTGAAGGGTTTTCCTTACACCAAAATGCCCTCCCGATGGACTGTCGTGTAACTGACGAAGTACTTCGGCTATTCTGCTCTTTGGGATCACCAACTGTCTTCTCTTCTCTGAACCGTCATCATTTTCCAGGACTCGTTTAAGCAAGCCATCTTCGATGATAAATGAGTCCCACTGGGCCCAATACGTCTTAACTACTGAGCATAGGTTTGATATTTCCTGCCAAGGTGGTCGACGGTTTTCCTCTTTCCATTTTCGGATTTTCTGTATAACTGGATCTCTCCCTTGTTCTTCCCTGATCTTAGTAGGCGTCCAGTCGTTGTTTACAATCGTCGTTCTTAGCACTGCTGCTTCCTTGGATTCCGTTTTGTTGCAGTGGGAACACTCTGCAGAGCATGGCCTTCTGGAAAGAGAATCAGCGTTTCTGTGGCTAACTCCGGCCCGGTGCTCAATCTTAAAATCGTATTCTTGGAATCGTTCGATCCACCTGGCTATCTGACCCTCTGGATTCTTGAACTGCATCAACCACTTAAGGGCGGCATGGTCGGTTCGGATTAGAAACTTTCTGCCATAGATGTATTGATAGAAGTGCTCTACTGATTTAACTACTGCTAGAAGTTCTCTTCTCGTGACGCAATAATTCCGCTCAGGTTTTGAAAGAACTTTACTAAAATATCCGAGGACTCGTTCCTGTCCTCCTTGAATCTGAGACAGCACTCCTCCAATTCCCACATTACTTGCATCCGTATCTAAGATGAACTCTCCTTTTGGCAGTGGATACCCCAAAATTGGTGCTGTTATTAAATGCTTTTTCAACGTTTCAAAGGCATTTTGGCAGTCTATATCCCAGCGGTATTCTCTTGCTTCCTCTGTAAGTCGCGTTAATGGCTTAGCGATATCTGCAAACTTTTTAATAAACCTCCGGTAGTAAGTACATAGTCCAAGAAAACTTCTCACTTGATGTTTGTCAGTTGGTTTTGGCCATTCCTTAATGGAATCGATTTTTCCCTTATCCACGGCCACTCCTTCTTTACTGACTATATGACCCAGATAATTGACTTTACCTTGAAATAGCTGGCACTTCTTGGGGTTTAGCATCAATTGGGCAGCTTTAAGTCGATTAAAAACGTTTTCTAAATTCCTCAAATGATCTTCGAATGTCTCCCCCAAGACGATTATGTCATCTAAATAAACCAGGCATGTTTTCCAAGATAACCCTCTCAACACATTTTCCATAAGCCTCTCAAATGTCGCAGGAGCATTACAAAGTCCAAATGGCATAACGTTGAATTGCCACAATCCAGATCCTGTGGTGAAGGCTGTCTTTTCTTTATCGACTGGGTCCATTTCTACCTGCCAGTATCCAGACTTCAAATCTAAAGTAGAAAATAATTTACTTCCAGCCAATGTGTCCAATGTGTCATCGATCCGAGGCAGAGGATAACTATCTTTCTTGGTAACGTTGTTCAGCAAACGGTAATCCACACAGAACCTCGTCGTTCCGTCTTTCTTCTTAACCAGGACCACCGGAGAGACCCATGGGCTCGTAGAAGGTTCTATCACCCCGTCTTTCTTCATTTCCTGAACAATCGTTTCAGCTTCCTCTCTTTTCGCCTGTGGTAATCGTCGAGCTGTTTGACGAATTGGCTTAGCATTACCAGTATCAATTTTATGCTTAACAACGGTAGTTCTTCCCGTCTTTCCTCCTTTCGGTACGAAAATATCACGATACTGCCGAAGAAATTCCCTTAATTTCCTTTTCTCCATCTGATTTAGAGACTGTCCTGCAACTGCAACCATTTGGTCGAATTTGTCGTTGGAATTATCAGATGTTGTCGCCTGACGGATTATGGATGTCACAGGTACACAAGTTCCTACTTTTGTCTCTTTCTTTATGGTCACTGGGTAGTCGTTGACATTGATAAGTCTCACAGGAATTTCCTTAGCCGAAGTCACCAATTCCTTTCCAATTATGATTCCACGGCCAACCTCATCGTCGTGGTTCCAAGGCTCCATCATAACAGGTCTCCCTTCGTCCACAAATCCCTGTAGCCGCGCTACTATGATCGTTTCGCTTCTCGCAGGCACGACTGTATCTTCTGTAATGGCTGCTTGCACAGTGTTGTCATTATGTGGATGGAGAAATACCTCCTCGTTGCCAACTTTGATTACCTTATTCTTAAAATCCAATTGGAATCCATGCATATTCATTACGTCCATTCCTAATATAACATCCTCTTCGATGTCAGCAACTATAACAGTATGGA
Source organism: Diabrotica undecimpunctata (assembly GCF_040954645.1). NCBI lineage: Eukaryota > Metazoa > Arthropoda > Insecta > Coleoptera > Chrysomelidae > Diabrotica > Diabrotica undecimpunctata. The sequence goes on from NC_092810.1 coordinate 136,490,770, forward strand.
CGAACTTTTCTGCTCCAATTCCCAATTGTACCTGGATTTCTCCATGAATGTTAGCATTTTCACCTGTAGCGGTCCGAAGTCGCAACCTCGTTGGTAACAGTTTCTTTCGGCTGTTTATAACTGTCGGGCGTATAATGGTTCTGGTCGCTCCGGTATCCACCAACAACGTATGCTTTTTACCATTTATGTCTCCATCGACATATACACTATCTTCACGACATTTCAAAGAAGCTATTAGTATGAGAGGGTCTTTGGAAAAGTTCTGGGTCGAAGCTGCCCCCCTAAGGCTGACCCGTTCTAGTTTTCCTGGTGGTGAGTTTCTTGATTTGCGTCGTGCCTAGGGTGCTTACAGGAGCTTCGTACGTGTCCTATTTCGCCACAATTCCAGCATCTGATGGTCTTCGTTTTCTTGTATGTCATGCTTTTTATCATATTAACGAGCTGGTCAAGTTTATCTTCATCTTCTTCCTCTTTTACAGTCCTAACTTTACTGTAACCGCCAGAGGCCTGCGTAGCTGACTCATATTCGAGGGCGGCGGATAAGACATCAACCAGCGTCTTGTGACGAGCTAATCGTAGTGTTCTCTGCATTTCATGATCACGAAGACCATCAATAAACGTTTGAACGGCCAACTTTTCCATCATGTCTTCGGGAGCTGTTGGATAAGCATATCGTACTAATCTGGCAATATCTACTTCATATTCTTGAAGAGCCTCATCTTTCTTCTGTCTACGATTTTTAAGCTGCGACTGATATACATGCTCCAAATGTTCGTGGCCATATCGCATATTTAACCTCTTCTTCAGTTGTTCGAAATCATCGGTCTCCTCTACGGCTATGGTCTGAAGCACATCTAAGGCATCTCCTCGAAGAGCGATAGTCAGGTTTACAGCCTTTTCTTTTTCAGACCATCCATTTGCTCTTGCGGCTGATTCGAACTGTTTCATGTAGTTGTTCCATGATGATTTTCCGTCGAAAGTTGGGACTTTAACATGAATAGAACCTCCACTTCCTTCAAATTTCGGCCGTGTCTCCAACTTACATTTCGTCTCGTCTTCTTTTATCTCCACTGTAATTGGATTGTTTCCTCTCTCTGCCGTCCCTGTTTCCTCCAGCTTCTTTTCCATCTCTTTCCATATCTTTTCTTCGAAGGCCAACATATCGGCAGCAACTTGGTTTTTTAACGAAGATATTCTATCGTCCAGGGCAGACATCTCAGAAGTGACTTTAGAGATTTCCGAAGAGATGTTAGCAGAGACTTTGCTTTCCAGCGAAGAAATCTCGTTAGAAACTTTGTCTTCCAACGAAGCGATGTCGCCGGAAACTTTGGCTACATCAGAAGAAACTTTCGAAATATCGTCAGAAACTTTGTTCTCTAATGATGCGATGTCACCAGAAACTTTCGAAATCGACGAGAGGACAGCATCATGTTTGTCTTCAAATATATAAGTCTCTGGATCTAGTCCTTCTTCTAGCAAAGCGTTCTTTAGTCGTTGGACTAACTCAGCCTTTTTTCCGGTAGAAGCTAATTCTCTGTCTTCAAGGTGTCTTCTTAAATTAGTCACTGTCAGCTCATAAATCGTAGCCATTTTCACAATTTATTTTATATTCACTTGTATTATTATTATAAGTCTAATTTATGTTCGATCCCACTCTGACACCATTTGTTGTGAATTTATTAAAAGGTTCAATATTTATAACACTTACGGATTTAATTTATTTCTTTATTTATATTAACTTATCTGACAATAATTTATATATATCCGTACGTAACAAATTCGCGAGCGCGGGTCTTGAGAATTAACTGTCCCTTCCAAATAAAGTTCCGTTATTATATACCAGTGCCGTTATCTCGAAAACTCTAAAACCTTCGATGGCGAAACGGTAAAGGCAAACTGGATTTCCCTCGCATCGGTTCTGGAAGGTCGCTCAGGTAAATCGAAGTCTCTCGTAAATTCTAAAATATATTAGAATAAAAAACATGTTTACAGGTTAAAACTATGACTCATATTTTTACGTAACAGTATGAAGACTGAAGCGACTATATATAGAGATAAATTAAATTATAGGAGTTAGTCTAAGAAATAAATTTGTAGCGTTAAGTAATAAATATTATTACTTGTGTTTTTAGTGTTAGTGTAGAAGACTGTAAATAAATTAAAATAAGTGTAACTAAAAATAAAATATAATTGTGTGTATAGATGTTTTTTGCAAATGTGCAATAATTCACAATTAGATCGTCCAAATAGAAGATAGGTAGTTAAGCTGTTGAGCGAGGCAAAAAGATTTTCAATATATATTAAAAATTCAATATTTAGTTGTTCCAATAGGAAAATTCTTATTCGCATATAATTATACTCAACTTACATGAATAGGAGTGAATTGAAATGTCAATTCTTCAATCGTACCTGAAACAAAAAATAAATATTAAACTTCGTATATCGCAGAATACCGTCATTCATTCAAATGTACATCATTTACAGATTCATCTTGCAGTTAACATTATTGGCAAAAATTTCTGGTTAGGATGTGATATCATCTTGTACAATAAATGATAAGTATATTGGTCAGGGTATATTATTTCAAAAGTTAAGGAGTCATTAAAACTTTCATGTGCATTGAAAGTTTCTTTACATCTTGAACCGAAATAAATGACATGTATTTTTTGTTCATAGTAGTCTGTTCAAGAGAGTTGTTTAAATATTTAACAAAAGACCCCACACCTGACACCATTTTAACAAAAACGAATGATTGAGTGTGTTACCAACATACAAAGTCGTGTATCAACAAACCACACGCATTTCTAAGTTCTGTGATATGTGTTGGCCTTGAAGCCTGGATTTCACGTCGTTTTAGACTGTTTCAAAATTGCTTCAAACTGGCAAACTTCTAACACATGTCTTCCTTAGGTTCTCCGAATCTCAAATGTATGCTGCTTCTTAATTCACAAATAGTCTTGTTTTATTTCTTATAACCGTACTAGTTACAAGTTTTTAAACATTAAAATATCAATAATTCCTTTTTAACTTATATTCAACTTGAGGGTCACATCGTTTGGTAATCCCGTCGTTGGTGAAAACGCGGACCCTGTATCGCTTTCCGCAACTATTTCTCTGCTCTCTTTAAAAGAAACCCTACTCTTTTGTTTCATAACGCCCTAACTTTCCACGGCCTCCTTTATCCCAGCAAGAAAGTTTGAAACGTTGGCCCAACGTTTTATTGCTACTTAAAAGTCTATCCTTCTTCATTGAAGCCGTTTTGGAACTGGAACCTTTTTGTCGACGGGGACGACGGACGTCAACGGTAAAGACGGTGAGAGAAAATTTCAAATTTACGATTATTACTTGAGCCATAAAAGGGAACAAGGCAGACGAAACAGAGACGGAGTAACTGAAATTTTGATCTAAGAATTCGTCAAGATTATGTGGAAAATAAAACTACAATGCAGCCATTTTCAACCTTAACTGCAACGGGGTTTCTGATGATTCCACGGTAGGTACTAAGATGTATTGATGTCAAATGTAGAGTTTTGATCAACCAGTAAGTATTAAATAAGCTATATTAGGCAACAATCCAATGTTGTTTACTAGAAGTTCAATAAAAGATTTCTATAATGGACTATTTCTTCAGTGCATACTAAGTAAATATTGTAATTATAAAATATCCGTTTTGGACGAAATAAATGCCCAGTATTAACTTTCTATGTTCATATTATTATTAATAACGACGTGGGTATGAATATCATCAATAAGGTAGATGAAAAGATTTGCTTTTGGTCTTCTAGTATTTCGGTTCCCGTTATTCGATGGAAATAAAAAATAAAAAAAATCGAGGTTGTTCTTGTGCGTCAATTTGTCTATTTGTGCAATAGACTAGGCGGGATCTGTAGAAATTCAAACCATAATGGACATTTTCCATAGGAAGCTATTTTTTTGCTGGAATCCCTTCAGGATGTGCCCAATATCGATAATCACGATATGCGCCAGTCGCAAACCCTGTGCTAAATTTTTTATTTAACAAAATCTGAAAACAATTGAAAATTTCTCATGTTTTTGCTCTTATTTTCGTTTATAATTCGGAAAATATTGATCCTAGAGAAAAAATTATACGAAGTTAAAAGTTTCGTTATTCAATTTTACACAATATTTCGTTAGCTAGAAATTGAAAATTTAATGTTTATTGTTGAAAAAATAGCAATAATTGGAAAAAAAGTACAAAAAAAATGAAGTTAATCCTTTAAATGTTTTCGACTTTCTAAACTTGACTTACAAGCTCCATATTCCGCCTAGAAAAACTTTTTAATATGTTTAAAACGTGTGCTAAATTTTGATAAGATCGGTCGGATAGGTTTTGCATAATAATTTTGCAATCCAGCCTACTGGAAAAAAATCGCAAATTTTCAAATTTATAGTAGGCCCTAAATAAGGCCCTGAGATAGTTGCAATTTTTTTTACATATAAAAGAAGGCTCAAACTTTCAAACGCTTTTTGTAAAATTCAAATCGGTTTACTAGGAGAGCCTAGAAAATTTTTTAAAGTTTTAAACATTTTTTAGGCTTATAAACAAATTGAATAACTTTACGAGCTTTAAACATATCAATTTCAAAATTTATACACTTAAAGAACATTAAAAGACGTTTCTTTAAAAAAAACGATACATTCGGCTTACTGGTTGCCGAGATATTGAAGGTCAAGGTCAGACCTGAAGATCCTTGTCCTTTCAAAAAAAGAAAAATACTTTAAAACAATTCTAGACTCTCCTAGTGAACCGATTTGAATTTTACAAAAAGCGTTTGAAAGTTTGAGCCTTCTTTTATGTGTAAAAAAATTTGCATCTGTCTGAGGGCCTTATTTAGGGCCTACTATAAATTTGAAAATTTGCTATTTTTTTTCAGTAGGGCTGGGTTGCAAAATTATTATGCAAAACCTATCCGACTAAAAATTTAGCGTACGTTTTAAACATATTAAAAGGTTTTTCTAGACGGAATATGGAGCTTGTAGGTCAAGTTTAGAAAGTCGAAAACATTTAAAGAATTAACTTCATTTTTTTGTACTTTTTTTCCAATTATTGCTATTTTTTCAACAATAAACATTAAATTTTCAATTTCTAACTAACGAAATATTATGTAAAATTGAATAACGAAACTTTTAACTTGATATAATTTTTTCTCTAGGATCAATATTTTCCGAATTATAAACGAAAATGGGAGCAAAAAAATGAGAAATTTTCAATTTTTTTCAGATTTTGTTAAATAAAAAATTTAGCACAGGGTTTGCGACTGGCGCATATCATGATTATCGATATTGGGCACATCCTGAAGTGATTCCAGCAAAAAAATAGCTTCCTATGGAAAATGTCCAATCCAAAACAGATCCCGCCTAGACTACAAGGCCGTAGGAAGAACATAGGAAGGAGGAGCATTTCTTGGCTAAGGAATCTTAGATAATGATTTCACTGCACCTCACAGCTATTCAGTGCAGCAGTTGGCACAGTTACCTCAGCTGTAAAAGAAGACAAGATAAAGGAAATTGCAGAACTACCATAAAATGGAGATAGGCTAGACAACAGGGACTGTCAAAATAACCATAGTTTATATATTTTTATTTTAAATATTTTAATTTTAAATTTTAAATATTTTTGATGCGCTGATTTTGGAATTGATTGTATAGTGTTTATAAGTCAAAACAAAAATTTTGCAGGTAAAATGAGAATCAAATTAAAGTACTTTAGTTACCCCATGCCATGATCGTAAAACCCATATTTCCGATACCTAAAGCCACCCGACTGAATTGCACTATCTGGGCGTGATACTTAATGTGTATCTATGTTACGAGCAAAGTCCGAAATTCGAAAATCCTAGCATTGTACTGAAATGACTGTCCACTTCTAGCATTATACCCCCAAAATGTACGATGTCCGAAATTATCAAAATTAAAAATGATTATCGAAATTCTCATCAATTCGAATCGATTATTATTGACAAGCGACACACCAAATCAAAAATCGTTAATTGGTTGAGTTTACCGAAAGTACAAGCTGAATAAGCCGCAAATGTCAACCATGAAATAAAATATTTCGGTTTGGCAGTGTTGGGATGTTTTTACAATGCATATGTTGTATGCTTCAAATATAAAGAGAGGATGCTTTTAAAAACTACATTTTGATTATACTATTTTATGAATTTTACAATTTTTAATTTATATGAAACAATAACGAGTAAATATTTGTCTCATTAGAGATTAATTGCAAACATCTGTTGCAATCTGGCAACATCTGATTTAATGATTGCCAAATCTATCCCCTAATCTATCAAAGGGCAATTTCCAAAAAAAATTCTAATAATTAACTGCAATTAATCTCCAAAGAAACAAATATTTACTGATTCTTGTTTTATCTAAATCAAAAATTGCAGAATTCATAACATAATATAATCAAAATGAATTTTTGTAAAGCTTTATATCTTTATATTTGAAGCATGCAGCATATACATTATAAAAACATGCCAACACTGCTAAACCGAAATTTTGACGTGACAACGTCTTAAATTAGGTTGTGGCTCGGAGTCATTCATGAAAAAGTGTAACGCCCGCTCACGTCTGTTACAGTGAGTCACCGAACGAGAGAGAGGCCCGCCGGACCGGCGAATGCCTTGCGTCTCTCTCCCACTCAAACATGATCGGTCCGCTGCGCGCGCAGCACTAGAGAATTAGGCGCGTTGAATCGGTGCGTGCTTCCGTGCTTGTGTCTCTGTCTTTCTCGAGCGTTCTTGGCGTTCAAGACACATTACAGCAGAAACACTTCCTTTCATTTCATATTTCTCCTATCATCGTCCTATCCTCAACAAAATCACTCAAATAGAAATTAGTTAAGTTTAAGTTTACATGTACAATGTTTTAGTAAACAAAATATATTTCTATAGTTAAAATTTGTGCAATTCTTATTTTCATTCAATTCCTTGTTCCTATTGTGCAATTTAATAATATTCAAATCAATAAATATTCTACCGAGAAAAAGACGTTGTCACGTAAAATCTTCGCCCGTAAAACCGACTTTACAGGTAACCGATTTTTTTGTTCCATGTTTGACATTTGCGACTAGAGTCAGCTTGTACTTTCGGTAAACTCAACCTGTTAATTATTTGATAGTTTTATATTTTCTATTTAGATATAGAGTTGTTTTTTTTTTTTCGAAACCACAATGTAATAAAATGCTATGTCAATCTAAAATATAAATAATAAGAAGAAATTGTTCTACAATAAAGTGATAATCATCTATTTAGATCATACTTAACAAATAGAAAATAGGCAGTTTTTCTTAATAACAGATATTCTAAGTTTAACACTGTCTCATATGGGGTTCCTCAAGGTTCGATATTAGTTTGTAAACCGACTTTGTTTCTTATTTATCTACACGATTTATTTCACCATACTTTTCCTATAAAATGATAGAATTAATACTGATATTAATATCAGCATAATTTAAAAATTAAAATAGATAGTGATACCCAGAAAGCAAAAAACTGCTTTGTACATAATGGGCTGAAGCTAAATGAAAAGAAAAATCAGAATTTGATTTTTACTTTCGATTGGTGCAAGAAACGGTGTTAAACTATTAGGAATCTTTCTAGATGATAATTTGGATTGGAGTGCTCATACAGATTACTTAAGTTTTAGACTTGCTACAAGTATATTTTTAATACGCAACTTAGTTTATATGATTCCTAAAAGTACCCTTAGAATGTGCTACTTTGCAATATTCCATAGCCATCTACAGTACGGAATAACTGTTTGGGGTAATTCTTGTCCCGCAGAACGAATTTTTAAACTACAAAAAAGAGTAGTGAGGATACTTACAAGAGCAGAGTATAGGGGACACTATATATATAGAGTATATATATATATATATATATATATATATATATATATATATATATATATATATATATATATATGAGACACTGATTGAAATTTATGCCAACAAAGGCAAGTTTAACATAAACTCCAACTTCCACGATCACGATACAAGATCTAGAGATGCTATTAGAGCAAACCGTTTTAAGTTGACAAAGAAGAGCATACAAAATTCGACTGATAACTTTATGCCAGATGAAGTAAAAAGTCTTCACTTATTACCGTTTAAGTTTAAAATCAAATCACACTTTTTAAAACATTGTTTCTATTCAAAAATGGAATACGTAAGTACAGCTTTTACACAATAGTACTAGTTTGGTCAGGGTGTTTGCCTATTATGACGATATTTCATGTTTTTATATTTTTATTTAGTGTGTTTGTCATTTCCTAAATTGTTAATATTAAATATCTGTTCGTAATATCTAAATTCACAAAAATTTTATATGTATGTATGTAAAAATTGTCACTATTCCTTTGACTTGTCAAAAACAAAACTATTTTTGTATATTGACTAAATAAATTCTATTCTATTCTATTCTAATGTTAATGCATTTAGTATTTAGTAGTAATTAACATTTCAAAGCTTCAAGAGATATGAAGCTGATGTTTGTGAAACATTTCAGATTTTTCAGAGATGTGTACGATAATTTAAAATAATTTACTCCTACAACCCAGAAGTCAAAAACCCTCATTAATTATGGATTTATAACCTCATTGATGTTTGTTTGTCTCGCTACTTGAAATTCGAATATTGTACAGCAATTCTTTTATTTATACAAAGTCCGACGATTATGTCTATTTCGGTGATTGTATAGTAAAGGGGTACAATGCTAGAAGTGGACAATATTTTCCGTAGAATGCTAGGATTGTCCAATTTCGGGCATTGCTCGTAACATCTACACACTTACAAGGTTGAGTTTACCATTATTTTATAAGTGAATTTGTGGTACGCTTGGGGTTGGCAGTGTTGACATGTCCTTATAATGTATATGTTATATGCTTCAAATACAAAGAGAGAAAGCTCTTAAAAGTACATTTTTAATGTACATATTATTTTATGGATTCTGAAATTTTATAATTTATATAATACACGAAAGAATAGATATTTATTTCTTTCGATATTAATTGCAGTTAAATATTAGGAAATTTATTTGGCAATTGTCCTTTGGTAGATTAGCGGATAGATTTGGCAATAGAGGCAGAACCCTCAAACCATCAGTTGCTAGATTGCAAAGATGTCTTTTTAACTTTATTATTTATGCTGCCATTTTACTGTTTACTTTTTAAAAAATGTTTTAAAACTATACATATACACTGCCAAACACCAATATCTTGTTCTGTTAAACTCATTTCAGGCTATCTTCATCGGGGCCAAATGTGAAAAATACCAAAATTTTAATAAATATCAAGTATTTGTTGGGAATTTTTCGGGTAAATACGTATAATGCCGGCGTGCTGCGGCGATTTAAAAATCGAGTGGACAAGCATAATTAACAATTAAAAAACAGCGGCCTAAATTGAAATAAGCTCCGATTACTCTTCAGAATATTGAAATTTAATGTTTATATTTCAATTTAGGCACTTGATAACTTCAAAAATAATAATTTACATAATGAATTTTCAAGCCTCGAAAATACGTTATTGCCATAATATGGTAAGTCACGAGATTTATTGACTTATTTATTTATTTTTAACAAAATTTTTTGTTTTAAATACAAAATATTATATAAATACTTAATTTTTTCGTTAATATAATCAGTATCTTCTTCTTGATGTGCCTATTCGTTACGAATGTTGGCGATCATCATGGCAATCTTTATCTTATCTACAGCAGCGCGGAAAACTGCGCGGAAAACGAAAAGCTGCACAGATGTTGTATTGAACCAGATTCTGAGGTTCTTTAACCAAAATGTTCTTCTTCTTCCTGGATCTTGTTTTCCAAATATTTTTCCTTGCAGGATGGCTTCAGAGAGAGCATATCTGGATTCATTTCGCATAATATGTCCGAAGAATTGTAACTTTCGAGATTTGATGATGATCAGTACCTGTGGGTTCTTATTCATTCGTAATCAGCGAAAAAGTCAGCAACAAATCAAAATATTTGCTGGTAACTATGAAAAAAAGCTCCATAATATTTGAGGCTCTTCCGCAGTTCAACACGGCTTAACAACAAGGCTCAAAAGGACTAGTTTAGCGTTTAGTTCGATATGAAAGAAGGGTATAGTGCTTAAAAGTGTGCTGAACTAATGAAAACTATCAGGTAAATCTTAACATTAACTTTTCCTATTCTTAGGTTAGAAAAAAAATGATTATTGGTAGTAACACGCGCCTCAGGTATAGTTAAAATAGCAGTAAAATAGCTTTAAATTTGAGTAAAATTTATGATGTTTTAAAGCATCTATAACAAAACTTTCTCAATTTACACTTTCTTAGTAGAACCGTGATCCTTAATAGCTTTTTATTTTTTTCATTTTCTTATTTGTTTACTTATACAATGTAATCATAATTATGAATTACCTAAATGAATATGCATAAAGTTAATATATTTAAGTAGAAGTCAAGTTAAACAGTCTATTATAGTACATTGGAAAATGATTGATAGCACAAATTTTATCGCACGTGAGATAAAACCCAATATAACATCATAAAATAGTGACGGAGATTTTCTAAAATAAAATATTCAGCATTCTTCTGAAAATGTTTGGGTTTTACCTAAAAAATTTTATCATACCAATTTATTTCAATTCTTGTCTTGAATTTTGAATTCAAGTTGTAAAATTTAAGTTAATAATTACAAGTCAAAGAAATTGCACACCCACAAAAGAGTATAAGTACTTTCATTCATTGTCATATAACTGTCCTCTTTCTTTATAAAATTTTCAATAATTTAACACACGTTTCAAAATAGATCTCTTCAATAAATATAAATAACTTTAATAATTTAAATAATATAAAACATCACATTTTCTTTCAACAAACAATAACATATACCTTACTCCTATATCATCTGTTAACATCCCTCCCCTCAAGAAACTTCCCCCTAAGTTGTTAGACAGTTACAACATTGACCGAATATCACTCATTATCAGTGATAAGGGATAGTTTGAACTATGAATCACCAATCACTATATAATAACGCTTGTACCGGAATATAAGTAGTATTTTGTTTATTTCTAATTTATTACAATTCAACAGATTTTTTCTCTTACCAGTTTGTGGGTTGTTATCTGTCTGCTAATGCAATTTATGCATATTAATTAACAGAAACATGTAATATTGGCATAATTACTAAAAACCTTTTTTTGATCTATATCCTTATAAGACAGCACCCTAATATGGGCTTTTTATAATTTCAGCATTTAATTTACTTTGTACCACTGACCTGATGATGCTTTGCAAATTTTAGAAAGCGAAACCGGTCGTCTTAGGTAGTACAATTAAACTGATTGTGAGTAAGTCTAATTTTTTTCTTTTTTACCTCTTTTAAAGTAATTTTATGTTCTCCGTCACTGAGGCGTTCAGTTATTGGTTAATCCCTTAGGGTTTGCTCTTTCGTATTTTATGATGTATTGTATTTGAGGTTTGTCGGGGTGGTCATAATAAGTCGAGTGAAAATTGAGATAAGAAGGTATCAATTATTACGTTTTTTCTGCAGTTACCAACCTTGTTTTTAAACCTTTGCTATAAAATTTGTGCTATCAATCATTTTCAGATGTACTGTAGTTAAATAAATAAAGGGTGTGTGTGAAACGGACCATGAACCATTACCTCTTGGCGAATCTCAGCATATTTGGCCAAACGGAGAATTTACAATTTTTTTTATTTTTCTACAATATCATGGAACTATTACAGTGTTTTCAAAGAGTTTTAATGTTTATCAACTTTATTAACAACCTTATGCCGTTCCTGGAAAGGGACCAAAGACCTTACCAACGAGATTTTAAATCGTTACGGCCGCTAGTCTTTTGTCTTTTCGGACTTTTAAGTCTTTTGTTTCTCTCTTCGGCTCCTTGCGATATATCTCTAATCCTCATGCGTCGTTACTTTTTATTGACTTGTCCTTTCTGATTTTGTAATCAGATCTATAGTTTGGTGTTTTAGAAGGGGTTGTAAGGAATTTTGGTTTAGGTCATAAAATAAAATATAATAGACTGTATGGTTAATATTTGGTCCGTGGATCAGACAAGTGCGAAGGCTTAGGGCGTGGATGACATCAAGTATTAATGGTAAACTATATATACCCTATTTTTAATGCTCCAGTGGCTGCCTGAGCCAGATATATATTCACTAAAATGAAGAGAGTGTTCTGCGGAAGAGATTTGAGCCTTGAAATGAAACTTCGCTTGATGAGATGTTACGTACTTTCTGTGCTGTTCTACGGAATGGGGTCATGGACGTTGAAAAAGATTGATACCAAAAAATTAGAGGCATTTGAATGTGGATGTATCGCAAAATCCTGAGAATACCATGGACCGAGAGAGTCACAAATGTCGAGGTCTTGAGAAGAATGAATAAAGAAAAGGAAATCATATTTACGATCAAAAAACGAAAACTGCAATACTTGGGACACATTACAAGAGGCGAAAGATATGAACTGCTTCGAATAATTATGCAAGGGAAAATAGCAGGAAAAATGTCCATAGGAAGAAGACGAAACTCCTGGCTAAAGAATCTACGGGAATGGTATAGCTGTAGCAGCAACGAATTGTTTCGGTCAGCAGTTTCGAAAATACGTATAGCCCTGACGATCGCCAACCTTCGGAACGAAGATGGCACTTGAAGAAGAAGAAGTGGATGCCTTTTTACACACACGTATCATCGGTTAATGTCCAAGCTTTATAAAACATGAGTTCATTTGCGGGAAAATACAAAAGATATCTACGAAAACTCTCTTCACCGTTAAAACGCAATTTGATTTGTATCGATGACACTCTGATCAAAAGATATCGAATTTTTACCATCGAGTTAATACAAATTTTATTTAAAATTAATTTCGCACACGTAACTAACATTCAACATTGCCGATCCGTTCAAGCGTTTTTTTTTTAGAGAACGGTACATTCTACATAAAAAGTGCTTTATACACATTTTTGTTCAAAATTATCTCAGCTACATTTTTTATTTTGAAACATTTTTTTCTACGGCGTACAGATTCTTGGTAAATAGTTTTTTTTTCGTTTTTCCCCTCCTACGAGATGCGATTTTAGGGAGAAGCAAGGGGGTAGGAGTGGCAAACTTTTTTTCATCTTTTTTGGGTTCAACCATGGACATTCTCAGCAAAGATCAACTTGTTCGTATGATATTTAGAGGTCCGGCATCATTTTCGGTTCTGACGACGAGTATTGGTTTTTCTGTGTTGTTGCATGTCCATTTCTAATGCTGTAAGTGAAAAAATTTATCCTGTATAATCGTGTATAAGGCGATTGATCTTTGCGTCTACTATAAACCCTGTTACGAATATATGTTCACGTAGATGACAGCTGAATGGCTAGTGGAATATATAATCACTGTTTCCACTTTACGTCGGCTTTTCGAATAGAGTATTCAAGAAGCCACGTCAACTGTGTAGGTACGATAAGAAATTTGACAGCTGACAGATAGATCTAACCTAGCAAATGTATTTCATATTTTAAATTTTAGTTGTCAGTCAAACAGTAAATGAAAGACGGAGGACAACTTTTTATGGTTTTCCTCCTTCGAGTGGTTCACAATTATAGTATGTTTGATAACTAAAAACATAATGTACCACACCTTGTTCGGCAGTATTTTAAGTATACAAAGCAAAGTTTAACAGTAAATTCCACACTGAATTGAAAATGAAATAAAAAATCAGTGAAACGGTCTAAGGCGTAGTAATAACTTCCAATAACGTTTCTTCAGAAACCTTCTCTTATACCCACTGAAAATTGTCTCTAAACCATGCCATAATACCTTACCCCCCGGCGAAGAGAAGAACGGGGAGCAGACGGCTTCCTGATAATAAAAAAGGCAGTAAATCCAGAAATCCTGCCTCGCCACACGCAATATATATAGGCGCATAAAGTTCCTGCGAAATCTTTGAAAAGCCATCTCGTCGCCGGAAAAAAAGGGGGTCGGTCTGAAGATGAAAGACTGCTTGTTCTCTGTGAGACTTGCGTCATCGCTTTGCTCAAGACTATTCAAGACAGATGGATGACGTGCATTGTTGCCAATTCTCTTAATATTTGTGACAGTTGTGTAACTATACTATAAATATAGAGACATAAAAAAATCGTACTCTAAAAAAGCCATGAAATGACCTATTATTTCTTAATAAATATATGTATTAATAGACAAAATATTTTTTATTGTATATACGCAAAATATAAAACTTGTACCTACATGTCAAGATTGGAAGTATAGCAAGCATATTTTAATACCCACCTTAAGAAAAAAATATTGTTAAAACAGATTGAAAAAAATATTTTACTCAACCAAACTTAATTTATTTTTGCTTTTGTCACATTCAGTCGCATTAGTTTCTAATTTTAAAATCCGTAAACTAATTTTCAAAACCAAATTCAGAATTTTGCTTTAATCTGTGCCTTCTAAGAATTGCAAGGCAAAACAGACGTTGATAAAGATGTTATTAGAGACATGGGGAATCTAAAAATTGCATTTGCACAACATATCTCCTCAACTAAGAAAACTTCTTAGCGAATTGGTTTCTTGTACTCGTACAGAGTATATCGGAATAAAAAGGAAAAGACAGTTAAGATTTGATTTCACGTACAGGGCGCCTGCGCATCCGCTGTTGTGGAATGCAATTTTTAGATTCCCCATGTCTCTAATAACATCTTTATCAACGTCTGTTTTGCCTTGCAATTCTTAGAAGGCACAGATTAAAGCGAAATTCTGAATTTGGTTTCGAAAATTAGTTTACGGATTTTATTATCAGATGTCGCTATTTGCGTCTATACGAAGCCATGTTAGAGTTGCTTCCTAAGACAGAAAATATTTATTTTCACGTTCAGAGCGACTGCGAAAGCCGTTCTGATGAGGCCTATTAGGCCGAAATACGTATAAGCGGATAAATAAACCCTGAGTGGCCGTTCGCAACAGTTGCGAACGGCCGTTCGCAACAGTTCCGTTTTATTTTGCTTGCCCTATCTCCACCAAAATAATTTCTGTCCCCAAGTTTCAACCCCCATAGTAATACTCTATGTGGTAGGCAAAATAATCGTTACAAAATAATACATATCCAGTCAAATGAGGTTTTACTTTGAATGACCTTGTTTAGGAATTGTTTTACATTACTAACAAACAACTCTTCTATACAATATGATACAAAAGTAATAAAAATGGTTTAAACGTATTTTACACGATCTTATTTTCTTTAAAATTGTGTTTTAAAAAAGTTAAGTGGTTACAAACAAATGATCCAGATGATAGACGAACATACTCAAGATCAAACACAGAAGTAAAAAATCTAGCAACTAAAGCAAAAAATGTTTCCTGAAAAAGTAAATGCGAAGAGCTCAACAAATATATAGGGTCAACAAGATCAAGAGAAGCATGGAAAACAGTAAAATACCTGAGAACAAACAGAGAAGAGATTTAATAGAAGAATGTCTGAAAAAAGATGGCAAAAAAAGATAAAAAAATGGACTCCGCCCACTAAAAAAAACGAGATGAACCAAGATGGTCATGGAGAGAAGATGTCGAAGATGCAATGACCGCCAGAGATTTAAAAACTGAAGATTGCTTTGACAGAAAACACTGGAAATTAGGATGTGAGAAACGGCGCCAGCTGTAGAAGACCCGCCTATTATATTATATATAACAAGTTACGTTATGTAATATTTGTTTTGAATTCCTTATAAAGAAGCCACTAGTCATAAACCAACTGAATAAACATAGGACCAAGCTCTATAGTGTTAAATTTGGTAATAGACAATATAATAGACAAGTAAGAAGGTTGAATGGGTACAGACTAGGAGCAGCAACAATAATATCCTATGATATGCACATAAGGATGTACTGTTAAGATTGCAAGAGACGGAAGGCCAGCAGGAAGAAGTCTTCCCACAAGATCTTCAAAGAAATGGTGAGACAGCTGCACATTGTAATCGAAAATATTATTCCACATAACCCAATGAACACAGAACATGGATGTAACAAAGAAGAATATATTTAACATTTACAATTAAAATTCTTAATCTAAGGTCAATTAATTGTAAGCTAAATCTAGTAAGGTGCAGATCCTAAACTTTCCACTCGAAACTTGATAAACTGAATAATATTTGGTCACATCTATTTTCCTCATGTTTACTCATATACGTAATAGCCTTTTCAAGAGACTGAAGTGGGAAAATAGATCGACGTGTTTGATTGACAACAGTATTTTTAGACATTAAAGCATTTATTCGATATTTGGAATTGCGTTTTATTATCGGCAGCACCGCCGGTTTTCTCAGACCGATCGAGCGAAGGAAACTCCGAAAAAAAGCTTAATGAAAAGCCCCCTTTCCTCCCACCTTACCCCGCGAGAAATCGTTTCCCCGCCGTCACATTGTGGAGACGACGGCGCGATCTTTTTTATGTGCTCCCGCTCTTTTATGCTCCAGGCTTATTCCCGGAATATATTCCTAGATTGCATCGCACATAAACTGCCGGGTGGGCCCCCGGTTCCCCTTCATTTAAAGGGGTCGCACTGACTCCGAAAAGAGCTACGGGAATACATTTTATACGGGGTTATTGTGATATTGTTTCCGTTAAAAGTTATGGACTATATACATGGCAGGGAGAATGACAGTTTTTGGATATGAGGCACTAACTTCGAAAGGTTGAGAAATTTATAGGGTATGGCATGGACGCCTGTGAGAGTTTTTCGAGCGGGAATCTTTTTGTACTGTATATTTTACAACTTTATAAAGATATGGTGGATGTTGGATAATTAATTAATAACTATTTGTAACAAGTCACTTTTTTCGTCATAATACACTTTGATTTAAGTTTTTTCACTAATTTGTTACTCTTACGCTAATTTGATACAAAACAGTTTCGAAAATAATTCTACCGAAATCCGCAAGGAAATCAATACCAATAAATCGAATTGATTCAACAATACTTTGATTGTCTAAGAATTTTATGATTTTTCTCCTGCTATGAACTTTTCTGGTATCTTTGATGATCTTATAGTATCCGTCCTGAATATAGTTTAATGCCTTCTCATTTCACTTTTACATGTCTCTTAATTAGATATTTCCGTGCAAAGGTATATAAAGCGCTGTGTCACTTTAAAAAGATACACACATATTGGATAGGAGAGAATAGGTATACGAACTTAGATGACTTTGGTTTTCATGAAATTGATTTAGCTAATTTAAGTCAATAAGCTGTCAACATCCTCAAGTTGTTGATGTGTTTTCCAACGAATATTTTGTATATTTATTATACAAATATTATTACCAACAATTATTATCATATTTATTACCTGAATGGGTTTCATTATTTCTTGTTTAGCACTACTTTGAGGCACTTCGACTCCTTGTAGACTTTATTTTTGTCCGAAGTATTTTCCGCGAAGATTAATTCACTTTTACATTCGTTGTGAGAACTCAAAAACATTAATTCTACCCGTTTTTTGGAAAAGTAAAAAAATTTTTAGGACTTAGGTCCTAATTGCGAAAAGGATGGTCTTGCAATTTAACGTTGAATTTATTTTAGTTTATATTAAATGGTTGCATACCAATAAGTAGTAACAGTTCCTTGAACCTGCAGAGGCATTATTGCTAGATGACGTACTTTCGAGACAAAAGTTCGCCTAACATGTTCTTGGAGACACTTCGAGAACGGATGACTTTTGAAGGAACATTCTTCAACTTGCACAACTAGATACTTTCTGGACTTTTTGCACTCAGGTGTTACACATTTTTGAGTTTCCTGCATTGAAGACGTCTAGAGTTTTTCACACTTCTATAAGTACCTGATTTCTTTTCTTCTTGGAATGTCGTATTGCTAATTTTCTCTGCTCCTGGTACCAATATTTTTGTACATCATTAGGTTGCAGGCCATTATTTTTATATTATCTACTAATTATAATATCTTATTTTATATTTTTTATTATTTACCTAACTTATAAATGCCGTACCCATGACCAAAAAGCATCACCCTCGCCCCCCCCCCCTCCGCCCTTGAGTGGTAAGTTCATCTTACCATTGACTCACCTGTACCGATAAGAATTGATGGCGTGGTTTCTAAAGTTATTACATATTATAGTATTATTTTATATGTGATTCACGCTGGGTCACACGACTC
The DNA here is from genome assembly GCF_040954645.1 of Diabrotica undecimpunctata. Classification (NCBI taxonomy): domain Eukaryota; kingdom Metazoa; phylum Arthropoda; class Insecta; order Coleoptera; family Chrysomelidae; genus Diabrotica; species Diabrotica undecimpunctata. The sequence goes on from NC_092810.1 coordinate 136,508,959, forward strand.
ATTAACAATCTTCCATGGGCTTATAGTCTATTTCATATCAATAAGAAATTCTTGACTGAGGTGCTTCATTGCTGAAAACAGGACCCAATTAGGTGAGGTATACAAGTATTACACTGAAATTTATTGAGGTTAAGTAAAGATGTTGATTATCTGGTACATATAAGCCAAAGCTCTTGCATCATGGCGACATCGTACCTTCAAGTATGTAACAACAGTAAGTTCTGCCCCTCGGAAGCCTTGATGAAACCGTAATTCGAAGAAATTTCTACCATGAATCAAAAAAAGAAGAAAAAAAAGTGCATTATTTATATAAATTACTAAAGAAACGCCAACTATAAATGCACATTAATTTTATTTTATTTCATGTGTCCATATTTCTATAGATCCAACAAAGATACAACTCTAAACGTTCTGTATATCCTAGACCGAAATTGATGCTGATACCAAAATAAATGGAATACTCAGGATTCAGTTTTATGATTATTAAAAAGAGAAAGTAAATTGAGAGGAAGCTAATACGTATTCATAGCCTACTGGTTTAGAGCCCTGTCTTGATGCCACTCGTATTTTTTTATAGTCTTTTTTATCTCGTTCCAGTGATTTTTTAAACGAAATGGCACAATCATTTTGTTTGCAGATGGGGGCAAAAATTATTATGTAGCTCGAAACAATTTTTGACATGTTTCGGTGTTATTTTTTAAGATGTTATAATTAAAATACTTCCAGAAAGTATTTCTAAGTAAATAGACAAGGCGAAAAGCTCGGGTTCGTTCGGAAAAATATTCCCACGAGATTTTTTTGCATATTCACTTTCATAAGATACCCCAAAATAAGATTCAACAGGTTTTCCAGGCGAAAAGTTCAAATTTTTTTAAACAATTTTTTTAAACAAATTGCAACAAACAATTTTTTCGGCCCGGACATTTTTTTTATTTTTTTGGATCATTTTGAACAAAATAGGTCTCTTGTAGTTTTTCTGTAAACTTGATCGTTTTAGAGTTAGAAATAATTTAAAACTGAAAAATTACGATTTTTAAGGCTCAAAAACACAGGTAAAAAACATTATTTTTGAATTCACCAGGGACCTAAATTCAAGTTCAAACCTTGTTCTGTCATCTCCCGATCAGTAGTTTGGGCCTATTTCATTTTAAAACATTGTTTTTTAATCGTTAATGAAGCTCTTATGACAGGACAGGCGCTTGGGGAGAAAAAAAGATCTAGAATAGGTCACGACTTTTTGCTAGTTTAAATTCTCATTGTACAAATAAGCACGCATCCTGACGACATAAGTGCTTCATTATCAATTAAAAAACAATGGTTTAATAGTTATTTAGGCACCAAGGGTGTTTTTATGATGATTACACCCGAAGAGCAACATAATCCAGCACGAGGGCCTCTGATCCGAGGAATGGATGTTGCTCGATGAGTGTAATAATCCGGTAACACCAGTTGTACATAAAATGTTTTTTTACCAAGCAATATAATGTTTTTTATGATCAAGTATTATATATTAAGGAACCTTTTAGTAAAAATAAAACGATAAAAAATATAGGTGTGTGATTTATGGTTTACAGTTTGGTAAACTCAAAAGTAATAAAATATTTTACAACTGATTATTAAAACATTTTAGTGAGAATAGAACATGCAAGTGTCTATTCAAATTGTTTGTTTTGTACCGACCGAGTGGCGCCAAAAGTAATCTTTTTTTTTTAATATATACGAAAGACTGATTTTGTTGTTTTATAAAGCTTGACTCAAATGAACTGACGACTAGAGTTTGGCGATTCAAATAATATGTAAATAATATATAAACAAAAAAGAAGGGTCGAAGTAATAAAATTTGAGAGATTTATAAGGTTAAAAACTTTTAAAAAAACATTTAATGAAATCCCGAGTGATTTGCGGTAAAGATACATTTACAGAGAAATATAATGAAGAGAATTATGGTAGAGACGCGTACTCTGTACTAGTAAATAACAAATATTAGTATTATGATATGTTATAAGCTGTAACAACACCGATAATAGTGTAATAAGGGCAGCAAAACATTTAAACTAATCGATAGTCGAAGACATTAGAAGCATATTTAACCCTCGGTTAGTGTTCTGGGGTATACTATACCCCAGCTATTCCTTTTATTTCTATAAAATCAAAAGTAGATGAATAGAAAAAAAGAATGGAATAACTACATAAGCAGAATGGGAGAGACCCATGTCGTCAAAATAGCAAGAGATAAGTCACCAATCGGTAGAAGTATCGGACAACAGCGCAAAAGATGGACAACCATCCGTAGAGGTATTAATCCGCCAATGAACAAGCAAAATTGCTTATAAAGAGGGAGAAGAATTTATCTCATAAAATTTATCTTTCTCTGATGTCTTCATCTAGATCTTCTCTATAGTTATTTATATTCCTCCTTTTTCATCTTCCATTTGACTGTCTTGATTGTTTGGATTTGAGACTCTCGCTTATTTTTTGTACATTGCTTTCCTATCTATGCAACCTTCAGCAGTCTTCCTATTCATCCGTTTTGTGGCTATATTCTAAACTGTCAAGGCCTACTAATTTATCGTTGTAAAAGCATCTTATTGTTTCTCTACGTTGACTGCTAACAGAATTTCACTACGTCACACATAAATAGTAAATTAATTAGTGAATGCCGATAAACTAACACTTTGGTTTTCAACAAAAATAATCATGAAAAATCTCGGATTATGATAACCACTGACAAAGCAGTTCGGGGTCAAAGTGCCAGACAATATCTGTGAGATGTTTTAAACTACATGAGAACTTTGAACTCGATTGTCAGATTGTCGCGTTCTCTTATTGTTATACAGGGAGTGACTCACAAACCGCAGTCAATGTAGGAAGTCAATATTTAAATATACGTTCGTAACATGCGTGATGTAAAAGTAAAATGAACGTCTCTGGAGGTCCGTTTCATTACGAAAAGTTATGCACGTTAACAAGGTCACACACATTTTTAACGAAATGCATGAATGATAGCTATATTAACCTATATTTATTATAATTAAGCGATGACATAACAACTTTGTTGTTTAAATTTTAGTGTATTATTTTTGTATTTTAGTGTGTACTCAAAAAGATTTGGTGTGGACACCTCGGACGCATAAATGCCAGGTATACATTAAAACTGTTGTTTTTGTTAAAAGCACATTGTTATAACAGCACAACAGCCATATCAGTAAGAGCACAATATTACGAAGCAAGCTAAGACCTCTGTTGTAAAACAACAAGTTTTCATAAATATTGGTTTGAATCTTATGTGACAGACTGTACTTCTTGTCTGCAAAAATATTCGTAGTTGCTACCACAAGTGCTCTCTCTCTCTCTATCTCTCTCCCTCTCTCTCTATAAATGCAGTGAACCGTATATAAATGAACAATCCTGTAAAACTAACTCTTTTATTCGTAATAGTTGTTGTGTAAAATATTTTCTTGTTATTAAATAATGTGCTATCTCAATCGATCACTCTTAAGTAGAACCAGATAAAACCAAACACATACTGAATCAACGCCTTGAGGTCTGTTAAGTTATATCGAAGTTAATATCTTTTAACAGTTCCATGGTCCTAAAATATTTGCTACTCTACCTACTGAGGAAAGGAATTCAATAAGCTTTCTCCAAAGAATTAGTGGAAATTACGGCTAAGTTTCGATCCAACCTCTTATTGGAAGAAATAGCAAGTTAAGCCTGAAAATGAAGTTAAGCATGACAAACAGCGTCATCATACCAGCCATAACGTATGGATCAGTAGCTTGGGACCAAACTTGTAAAACCAACAGCAAGTAGCCTAAAACAGGAAAACCAAAGAGGTAAGGATCCTAGATAAAATGAATGAAAAAGCTTATGGAATCTTCAAAGAACTAAGAAACCATCCGAACGAAAGTCTAAGAAACTTGACGAACTATGATGAAAACATACCCGCAAGATACAGAAGACTCAGACACCAACCATTAGGGTATCAACCCGAAGAGTGAAGAGAGAAAGATGAAAAAGTAAAAAGTTACATAGTAGAAAACGGGACTCAACGGGTTGTCATTCCACTGAACCAGGCAGGTGAAGTAGTTAGAATAAATAGATTAGTTTAAAATAGAATAGGTAGGTTTAGGTAAAAAAAGAAAAAAATTCCAAAAACACATACACGTGAGGGTACTACGCAATGGTAATGCATGACTCACACCCTAGGTTGAGTACTTCTACTTAAAACCATTTAATAAACTTTTTTCCGAGTTTAAGGTTATCCAAAAGCGGTCAGCAATTTTTTCCGCATCTAACCCACATTAAACAATCACGATTATTGAGCAGTGAGGCCACACAACGTTAGGCATGGCCTTGGTGGCCAGATTCTTCAGATGGTCGGCTAGCGAGGTAAGCAAAAACCGTTTACTAAGTCGGCAGCCGATCGTCCGGCACACAAAACCCCAGCGCTGAGAGCCTGTGGCCAAGACCAAAAACTAAAGTCACTGGACGTGCACACATTTGGAGAAGAGGCAATCCTAGAGGTTTCACAAAAAAAGGAACATCAGGGAGAAAGCTTCCAGTACCGCACGGTATATTTTTATTTTTATTGGTGAGATATGAGATTTTTCAAAATGCTGCTCATCTCATACATATTATTCTTCCTCTTCTGCCCATAGCTATGTAAAATAGCTCTAATAAAAAAAATAATGTCATCTAATTGGGTATTTCGAAACAATTTATCGATAGCATTCATTTTACGCATAATTTAATCCTTGGGAGGTCTGAAGAGGAGATTACCAAACTGAGTATTAGAAGTGAAAGTAATAGCACTGTTATTAAAATCAAACAAAAATAACATATGGCATGAAGGTGTTTTCTAAATTTCGTTTTTATGTCAAATATCAACTCCATATTGATTATATTATTATAATGGCTATTATTTCTTTTGTAGAATAGAATCGTTAAAAAAATTAATTTGTTAATTGTAATTTATGGTAAAATTATAAGTAAATCTACATTTAAAAAATTTAGGAAACTGGCACACACACATATACTGTATATGAAACTATTAGTTTGGAAGATATAAAGGAAGAAAATCAATAGAGTTGCTTATTTTTCGCCCATTTTCGTTGCCAATTGTAATAAATAGTAAGTTCATATTGGACCTTGTTCATCAAAGATTTACGGATTTACTATAAATTCAATAACAGTCTTATGACTATTTCAATAATAATTCTAATTCAATAATAGTTTAAGGTCTTCCTTAGGTGAGGCTCTCAACTAGTTTTTACTCTAGTGCAATTCTCGATATTCTCTCTTCCTCCATTCTTCGCATATGGCTATCCCATTAAAGTCATTTCTGTCTTACCCATCTAACTACAACTTGCACCCTTCACTAAGTCTTCGTTTCTAAAATAGTCCATTCTGGTTTTGTCTGCTATATACTATATAAGACAATATTTATGCTTATATTATAACTATTTAAAAACATTTAAATCACTTGGATCAAGGTTCCTAGCTGGTGGTGATTACAATGCGATACATCCTTGTTGGGGCTCTAAATTAGTGAATCCACGTGATAGACAACTACTTCAGGCAATTCATATGAAAACCCCCAAAATTTACTCTACACGTGAACCTATTGGCCAACAGACAGAAGAAAACTTCCAGATCTTCTTGATTTCTGTATCACCAAAGGTATAGCAGATAATCACCTAACAACTAAATCATGCTTCGACTTAAAATCCGATCACTCGCCAGTCTTTTTCACCCTTTCTTCTGAAATAATTTATTTACCTAGACCTCATACACTTTATTCATCAAAAACCAATTGGGATTTATTTAAAGAGACCATTACTAATAACTTATAAAAAATAAACTTATTTTTAACTTAAATTATGGCTTATTCCCAATAGAAATACTAATTACATTGGGATGCCACAAAAAAATAGCTTCAGAACAATATTAAACATAAACTTATGTCTAAATCTATCTCACTACACACTACATGTATACCTACAAAAAGCGTGTTGGGAATTCACCCCACCTTCCAACAATAAACCTAACAAGAAATTTTATCCTGAGGCCATTACACAAAAAATGGAAGAAAATAGAAAACTTTGAAAGATATGACAAAACAATCGAACACCGACCAATAAAGCTGAATTTAATAAAGCAGCAAAAGAGTGCAAAAAATGCTTAATGATCTAAAAATACATCAACTGCAAAATATCTGAGAGAGTTATCACTATTAGAAACCACAGATTACATCCTTTGGAAGTCTATCGGAAAATTGTTACGACCACCACAACATATGCCACCTATCAAAACGAGTAAAGGACATTGGGCACGCATTGATGACAAAAATGCAAATATATTTCTACACCACCTGGAAACTACCTTTTGCCTACTTTCCTGTGAGTTACAACGAGAGAAAAAGGAAAATATTCATCGATATTTGTACTGCCCTTACCAGATGTCTCTTCCTATTGAACCTTTCAGAAAATCGAAATTATTGACGCAACAGTCAATACTAATAAAAATAATTTCTATATAAAATTAAACAACAACTACCTTATATCCTACATAAGAGACAGATATTTCCAGATAATATATAAAAAGCATTGAGACCTATAAACTCCGGCGTACCTCAAGGTAGTGCGCTTGGTCCAGCACAAAGTCCACAATCAAGCCTGACAGTACAAAAATACCTCGACATTCATCTTGACAGACGACTTATTTGGAAAAACCACATCTTCAATAAACGAAAACAACTTGGATTAAAATTAAGACAACTTTACTGGCTATTTGGAAGAATATCTCAAATATAACTATAAAATACATTATTAGTATGTAAAGTAATTCTAAAGAGAGGTTCCAATCGAATGTCCTTAGGCAGATTGTTAAAGCACCATACAACGTGCCTGACGAAGTCATACAACGTGATCTTTCAGTGGGTGTTGTGTGCGAAGAAATAAAAAAGTAGTGATAGGCCTCTAAAGTGGTTAGAAGTTCATCCAAATTCAGTGCGGTAAACCTACTCTACCAGAGCATTAGGAAGATACAAACCTTTGGACCTACCAGATCAGATAGATGTAATAAGTAAATTGTTTAGAATATAAGACGTTTTTTAAAATATTAATAATTTTAGTTAAATTTAATTAAGAAGATACCAGCACTGGCAGGTAATCTTCGCTCATGTTAGTTTCTCTGTTTGAATATGAAATTTGATGATTGTCCAGATAGGAGAGATCGCAAATCTTTACTTGGAAAATAAATAAATATTATAACTATGTTAAAGCCTTTTATTCTTCACTGTATAATAAATGAATCTATTATGACAAACAAGGCACAAGCCTTGCTGCGTATGTAAACAGTAAAATCAGGCATAATAATTACAAAAAAAACGGCGTACTAAAAATGAATGCAGTCGCCTTTCGGTTCAAGGTTCCATCACTTTCTATCCATTCAGTCGCGTTCTAGCAAATTTCTTTCACTCATATCCTTCAAAGTCTTCCTTTTGCCGCTGGTTATCAGTTGGATTCGGTTTATTATTCAGTCCTCGTTTACGAGTTATTTCTAGCGTATATCGTCAATAATTGCTTTTTCTCTTACATTCTTCTGATTTCTTCACTTGTAATTTTTAATTTTTCTAATTTGAATTTTCGTGCTGATTGATCTTTTGAAAACTAATTTTTATTAAAAGAGGATTTTTGTTTGTTTCATGTCTTTTATTTTTTAAGCCAATGGCTGAATGTATATTGCTCTTATGGGCATTCGAGCTGCATTTACTCCAATAATGTGTTCATACTTTCCACCATTGTGCGCTTAAGTAATCATAATTTTAGCAAGATTTTAATATATTCGGGAATACTAAACAAACTATCTCGAAAAACGCCAATATAGGCAGAATGGAGCGAATACATGACATCATGCGGAAAGAACAAAAGACTGTATCTTTCTTTCTCGTTTTATTAATGATTATAATAAGTTAAAAAACTGCCAAATAACATTAAACAATTATCTTTTCAGAAATTAAGTCAGCATCTATTCATAATACAGATCGCAGATCCCAAATTAAATATATATACCAAAATCGTCAAAGAAAAACAATATCTTTGTTCACTTTATTTTTCGATACTAACGAAAGTCCTTCACAAAATAATCTTAAACCAAATATTTAGTGCAATTGTTTCCCATCCGGAGTGTCCGCAGACACGCATGATGCATCGAAGTAGGTCACGATGATGACGTCGAAGACTTGGTAGTCGTCGCACAGTTCGCAAAGGGCGGGCGGCGGCAGAAGAGTCGCTCAGGGCTCGGAAATTACCAACGCTATCGACGCCGACGTCAGCGAAGGGCTATATGATCTGGCAGCTTACAAGCCAATTTTGTTCAGAGTTGACTTTTATAGGGTTTTTATTGACAAAAATACAGTTTTATGTTTAATGTGGGAACGTTTCAAACGTTAGAATTTTATTTATTGTCTTCAAGAATTGTTTTATTCGCAATTTCTTTGGATTTCTTTTATTTGTAAACTGTTTTGTTTTACTATTTCTCTTCTACAAATAGTTAGCGTTCAAATTTTTTCACGATTGCCTTGCACAATAATTATTTTTCTGCTTTAATTTTCTAATAATAATGACCTGCGACCTAATGCCGTACAAAAATATTGGTACCACGAGCAGGGAAGTTTTTTATTTTCGGAAAAATTGTTCCCCTTCTTTTTAAGGTGCCCACTCCATTACTGAAGGTTGGCTATAATTACAGCAAATTGCTCTGTATCTTCTGTCCTTAGTATCGAATGTGTGTCCATGCCTGTCCAGTCTCATACATTTTTCAGCCAGGAGCATTTTCTTCTTCCCGGTTTTTACAATATTTAGGAGTTCTCCTTCAGTCTCCATTCTTCTCAGCACCTCGTTGTGATTAGAAACCAGCGCCTTAAGACAAAAATACTGGTGATGAGTTTAACCATCTGAGGCGATCATTTTACGGACCTCCAAAAGATGCCGGTGACCAGTTTGCAGTATCTCGGAGGGTTTAATAATTTTATGGGGGGCTACAAAGCGATGAGTTCGTACATGTTCGCAAAAACCCCGTTTTTGTTTGTTTCGTTTGACGGTCGAATGCTATTTCAAAATCTTTAAATGTAAAAAATGTTTCTAGGTTTAACTTTCTTCGTCTTTTGATAATATTTTAGAATAAAAACAAGAGCTGCAAAACATTTCAATAAATAAGTGATATTATTATTATTATAAAAAACAGGTCGAAATATTTAAATATTTTTCAGAGAAAAACAATAGCAATCTTCCTTTGTGGCTACTTGTTTGTCATATTTTGATTATCAAGAGTATTAATGTAGTAAACAGCAATATTTACAGCAAATTTGGCAAATTGGACTCAAAAGTTGTATACTGCTTAAAAGATCTGAAAAATAACAGTAAACATTATATACAGAGTGGACGAAAAGTCTGAAACGCCTAATTATTTTCAAATAATGATATTTTGAACGTTGCCAGATTTACCATTTTTCTGATATCATTTGTTACTTTGGTTTTTTAAATACAACACCCTCTATATTTTACATTTATTGAAATCTCCACTTCAATACCAGTTCAACCATAAGCAATATTTTTTATTTTATATAATCAGGAACATCTTAAAAAGATAAAATAAAACCTTAGAAACGTTTAATCACCTCAAGAAATTTTTTGATTCAAACTATGTACAACTAAATTTGTAAAAGTTTAATACATTGCTTAATTAATGTCTACCTAATCAACTGTTCAAAATGTCCTCCGTTGTTAATTTGACAGTATCCTAAACGATGGTAGAATGCGCCTATTACATTTTCCCATGTTACTCTAGAAATCAATATCAATTCATCGATAATGTTTTGCCTTAACTCTGCAACAATTGCTGGTTTAGTTTTATAAATTCTACTTTTGAAGTATCCTCAATAAAAATAATCTTTAGGATTCAAATCGGGTGAACGAGGAGGCCATTCAACACTACCTAATCTACCAATCCATCGTCCGAGAAATGTCTAATCTAAATAACGCCGACATTTCCATCAAAATGAGCTAGAGCTCCGTCTTGCTTAAACCACATCTCATTAAAATTCCAAGCGTGTTTTCATGGCAGCTAAAATTTCATTTCTAAGTAGCGTTTTGTAAGTATCGCTTGTTGAATTTCCTTCTATAAAAAAACGGCCCAATTAACTGAGTACCCACTATACCCGACCATACATTTATTTTTTGTGATCTTTGAGTATGGTTTTCACGTATCCAGTGTGGATTTACCTCACTCCAATACCTTAAATTTTTGGCGATTTACATTCCCACTTGTTTAAATATTGCTTCGCCGGAAAAACATATCTTGTTAACGAAGTCCTCGTCAGTTACAATTTTATTCATCGTTACCTCACTAAACTGTAATTTACGGTACTAGCCATCTTCATTTAATTCTTGCAACGACTGGATTTTGTAGAGTTTAACTCATTCTCTGCCATGTTTCAAATCTGTAACAATTATTAGTTTCGCTGCTAGTTACAAGATGTTACTGTTGGTCTCAAATCTGATGAACTATTTGTGTTCGGTGGTATCAAAACAACACGTGCATACTGAATTGACCCAACGGTTTCGTATAAGTGGTTTATATTGTGTGATTAATATCAAAATTTCAAGAAAGGTGCAATTGTATAGCTTCTAGTTGGATTATAGCTATCTGCTGTTAAGAAATATTGCGATCGAGGTAAGTATAAGTAATATTATAGGCCTGTACAATCTGTATCGTTTAAATGCTTAACCTCAAATTCAATATACAGAGTAACCTCTAGTTGTTACGACTAAAACGACTTGTTCAACTGATACTCTGAACAATCAAACCGATGAGCTAAATGAGAAGCAATTTGATTCCGCGGACACTTACATTTATCCTCCAGCGGAAGGTTTGGCGGATATACAGCGAAACCCTCTACTAAACAAACGCCGTGAGATTACTATCATAAGAGTTTAAGAACAAAACAACCTAAAAATTTAAATGGAACTCCCAAAAAAATAAAAATAACCAATAAAACTATTCATCCGAGTTACTAGGCACCCGTACTATAAAAATGCGTGAGTATAGAAGGCGGTTGTCCAACCCTTCTCTGCCGCTCTAGCCCCTTTTCCATACAGAGTTCATTGCTGGCAGACGCGTGTTTGGCCTCGATTCTCACCGCCTTTTGCCAAATGCCTCAGACACACACACACACATACCACCCACACACGTAACTCTTAAACCCCTTGCGACCGAAGCGGCAATACAGCTTTTCTTCGATCGAAATCGGTCTCGTCATCGCATATTTTGGGGTATATATTGGAAACAAAAAGATATTATTAAAGCCAACGGAAACAAAAAATGATGATACATTTTTTTCGACCTTTCGTGTGACCATATTTTCTGTTTATTAGCTCTGTGACATATCCATCTAACAATGAGACTTTTGTAATGTTGTTAAACACAAAATTATGATAAAATTATGTTCGCCTTATATTTTATTTATTTTGTACTCACTTCATCTGTACTGATGAGTATCTAGTTTGAATCAAGATTGATTGAGTACAGCTTTAATTGGTTTAACATCCAGATATATGTTCCGTTAATAATCGTGTTTATGTGATTATGAAGATTAACTCGATCATGGAAATGGTCACCATGGTATTAATGCAGCCATGCTAAGGGTAACTGTGGTCAGGCTAAATTAGGATTTCATCTAATTATCGATAATTCTGGTAATCAGAGAAGGATGCCAGGCGAATAGTGTAGTAGCTGCAAAGTATTCTGCGGTCGAATATCCAGACATGAGTATTTTGTTTTCACTGATCATCGTTTACGGAGAAACAATTCAATGTGGTCGCGTCTTGCTGGTAATAGTGATCGTTTAAAGTGGAGGCAAATTATTTTAGATGTACTTGACGATGGAATCTCTGGAAGCAGTACGGGAGTAGTAGCTGCTCAATTAGATGCCTCGCACATGACGGTTTTAGGAAAAGATTCAAGGATCAGCAACTTATCGCCCAAAAACGTTTTCAGGCTTACTAGATGAAGATTTGTTTTGTGTAAAACTTATTGAAGGTCGCTGGTTTAATAATTAGAATAATAACGAAAAAACTGCAACATTTAGTTGTGAATAAATTAGCAATTGATTGAAAAATCACAAAAATACGTGGCGTAACTCATTATTGTTGTCTGTACAAAGAAGACCGTTTACCGTTAGAGTATGGTGTATTCATTGTAGCTACGGTAGAAAAGTAGCACCTGCGCGTCGCGACGCAAGGTACTGATGCGTACTAGTCAAACTGGAGATGTTTAAATCGCGATGTATGTAGTAATAAAAACCCGTACCTAAAAATTCTCAAGGGTGGCCGTACAGTACAGCTACAGGAAGCGCACCCTAATAAATCAGGGTATTAAAAAGATCACTTTCAGCTTTGATAAGGAATTGCGTATACAATTCCGCAGAAATTTTACATTCTAAAGCGTTTTATTTGCTTTCGAGGCAATTAACAACATGTGTATTTCTTTTAACTTGAAAACAGATTACCATGTATTTTAATCAAATAAAAGGCAGATATCGAGTACAGTGTTTATTAAATCTTAAAGACGGAAGAGATATGGACTGTAAAATAAAAAACATTTTCTTTTTCGGGGATTAAAAAATTTTCACACATTACCTGGACTATATAACTTTTTTTTTTTAATCTTCATAATAAAACAAGACAATATTTGACCTATATCTTCGTACGAAATTAATTCATCAAAATATCTCAGCTGATTTAAAAACGCAAGAATTATACAAACACTTAAAAGAAGGCGAAATAAATGACTTATAAACACTCACAAGAAGGCCAGCGTTTAGGTACGAAATAAATTATTTCATATCATGGTAAATCCTCACCACAAGGAGATCCGAAAAGCCAAAAGAGACTCGTGGCGAAAGTTCTGCGAGGAAGTCGAACAGGCTCCCGCATGTTCCAGAATCCACAAGGTCCTGGCTAAGGATGGTATTGTGAATCAGGTCGGCCTCTTGAAGAAAGATGACGAAACGTATGTAGAAACCCTGGAGGAAAGCTTAATAATGCTCACCAAGGTACATTTTCCCAGCTCATCCATTGACAATAATCCTTCGGTAGAGGTAGCTCATCCCAGAAGGCCTACTAAGGCGGACTGGAAATTAGCTACCGACATCACGAGACCGGAAAAAGTCAGGTGGGCCATCAATAAATTCCAGCCATACAAATCACCTGGAATGGACGGGATTTATCCAGCCTTGCTACAGAAGGGACAGGATGTGATCATCCCGCATCTAACAAAGATCTTCAAAGCTAGTTTGGCATGGAGATATATTCCAACCGCATGGCGAAGGGTGAAAGTCACATATATCCCCAAGGTTGGTAGGGTAATGGACCAGACCCCCAAGTCATACAGACCAATAAGTCTATCCTCTTTCCTAGCAAAAACGCTGGAAAGATTGATAGACAGGTATATTAGGGACGACGTGCTGATGGAGAATCCACTTAGCGATCGCCAATATGCATACCAGCCAGGAAAGTCAACTGACTTGGCGCTGGATGATCTTAACAGACTGCTCTCAAAGTCGCTAGATGACAAGGAGATAGCGGTGGCGACGTTTCTGGACGTGGAGGGAGCGTTTAATAACGTCTCCTTCGAGTCTGTAACGGACGCGCTTAAAAGAAGAGGAGTTCCTGCCTTCATATGCGAGTGGACAAAGGCGACCTTAACAAACAGGATCATTGTGTCCTCGTTAGGTGAAGCCACTATTGAAGCGAAGGCAGGAAGCGGCTGCCCACAAGGAGGAGTTTTATCCCCATTACTGTGGGCTACGCTTATGGACGACCTACTTAATACACTGACCAGGGAGGGTTTTTACTGTCTGGGTTATGCGGACGATTTGGTAATTGTAGTCCGAGGACGCTTTACCAAAATAATTTCGGAGAGACTTCAAGTCGCTCTGAGGATTGTGGACAGCTGGTGTGAGGAAGAAGGCCTGAAGGTTAACCCTAAAAAAACATCTGTTGTTCCCTTCACCAGAAAAAGAGCACTGCAAGGATTACAGCCACTAGTGCTCAAGGGAGTAGAAATCCCATTCACAAGTCAGGCCAAGTACTTAGGTGTAATATTCGACCAGAGGCTGACATGGAATGTACACATTCAGAAAGTCACACAGAAGGCCACTATGGCCCTGAACACATGTAGACGAATGTGTGGTAAGAATTGGGGGTTAAATCCTAAAATGAACCTCTGGTTGTACACAAGGGTTATAAGGCCCATGATAACTTATGGTTCAGTGGCGTGGTGGAACAAAACGCAACAGTCCGGGGCGATTCGATTGCTCAGTAGCACACAAAGGCTTGCATGCTTGAGTGTTACCGGAGCCATGAGAACAGCCCCAACGGACGCGCTAGAAGTTCTGCTAAACCTACCTCCTCTGCATATATACATACAGAGTGAAGCCAGATCAACAGTACATCGGTTGATCCAAGGCCAAGCTCCAATAAGTATGATGCAGGGAGCTGATAACTTAAGGCTATACCAGGACATAAAGGCAGACCCCGTTCTAGGAATGCCTGTAGACCGAATGGTTACGAGGTATAGTTTTAACAAAAATTTTCAAATTATAATACCAAAAAGAGAGGACTGGGAAACTGGTCCGCCGCTAACAGCAAACTCAATATGGTATACGGACGGCTCCAAAACGGATACAGGTACGGGGGCTGGAATATATGGCATAAAACCAAGGACGGAAGTCCGGGTATGTCTAGGAACATACGCGACCGTATTTCAAGCCGAATTAGCTGCTATACACAGGTGCGCTATGGAACTAATCGGCCGAAATGTAGATAACGACTCCATCGTTATCTATTCGGATAGTCAAGCGGCTCTAAAGGCTCTCAGTTCGGTACAGGTCGATTCATGGCTGGTATGGAACTGTTTGGATGTCCTCTCTCAGGTGGGAAGTCAAAACAGGTTGACACTTGCCTGGGTGCCGGGACATAAGGGTCATCGTGGCAACGAGAAGGCCGATGAATTGGCCCGAGAAGGCGCATCTACGCCACTGGTTGGTCCGGAACCCTTCTTTGGAATCGCAAATACGATAAAAAGGGCAGCCATACACAAATGGGTGCAACAGAAGTCTCTTGAGTGGTGGAACAACTCACCAGGACAGAGGCAGGCCAAACAGTTCATCAAAGGACATTCGGCTAAATTTACAGCAGACTTACTTTCGCACAGGCGCAGGACTGTCAGAATGATAGTGGGTCTGCTCACTGGGCACTGTAGACTCAATAGACACCTGAGTGTCATAGGCCTGACAGAAGAGGACACCTGTCGTTTCTGTCTGGAAGAAGAGGAAACCGCTCTACACGTTCTGTGCCATTGCGAAGGTCTCGCACGAATGCGGTTTCTAGAACTCGGAGAGGAAAAACCGGAAGCACCAGGCTACATGAAAAGGCCACTATCAAGGCTGTTGAGTCTCATTAAGAGGACCAAGCTAGATGAAGTGCTTTAAAATAAGGGGGAAACACAATAGATCTGCAAAGGTCGCAGTGTATCAGGCTCTATTGGCCGCCCCATTTTCTACATTCTTCAAATCCTCACCTAATCAATAAAAAGTTAAACTGAGTAATTATAGCATCAAACGAAAAATATTTAGCGAAAAGTATGACCGCTGCTTGTTATATTTTCTAGTTTTGTAGCACTATAAGTTCTTCATAAGAAGCAAGAAGTATGAATAGCTTGTGTGATACAAAATAAAAATAATAAAATGATAATATCTCAAGATAAAATGTTGCAGATAATAAAACAATAAAGCTGTTTGCTAGACCAACTTCTTCTTCTTCTTAGAGTACCATATCCCTACGGAACGTCGGCGATTACCATGCTTATAATATTGTTATACACGGTTATACTGATCTCGGTCTTGCGCTATCTGCCAGAAATTTTACATTCTAAAGCGTTTTATTTGCTTTCGAGGCAATTAACAACATGTGTATTTCTTTTAACTTGAAAACAGATTACCATGTATTTTAATCAAATAAAAGGCAGATATCGAGTACAGTGTTTATTAAATCTTGCCCAAATACTTTCGCTCCTAGAGCATCTTCAGAGGCATTTCGTCATAATTAGGTATATGGAGTATATTCCGGTATTTTAACACATACCGGAAGAATGGATATGATGCGAACTAATACTACTATTCAAAAAAGGAGATAAAAACAGCCTGAAAACTACAGAGATATAAACTTGTTAAATACTACGCTAAAACTAACAACTAAAATTTTACAAGTGCTAATAAATCAGAATATAAGTTTAGCACATGAACAACAGGGTTTTTGTAGTGAAAGATAGTGTACGCAAGCAATATTCGAGTATCATAGACCAGCATTTCTATGTCTGATTGACCTAAAGAAAGCATTTGGCAGAGTGAGAGTCAAAGATGTAATCCATCTTCTGTATAATGGAGAAGTTCCCCTAAATATTATAAAAACTATCGAAAACATCTACCAAAACAACAAAATGGAATTCAGCGTAGATGGAAAACTTACAGAACCTATAGAAATAGGCAGCGGAATAAGACAAGGTTTATCATTGACCCCCACGCTTTTCAATTTAATCATGGATGAAATCATCAAAAGCGTTAACAAAGAAATAAAAATACTCTGTTACGCAGACGACGCAATATTAATAGCCCAAGATAAAGATAGTCTGCAAAGACCGGTTAGAAAACTAAAACAGTAGTAGTCAGCAACGAACCAACCAGATATCAAAAAGAAATTGACGGCATCAGTATTGAACAAGTAATGGAAATAAAATACCTGGGAATTACACTTTCCAGCTATGGAGACCTGGACAAAGAAGTGAGAAATCAAGTACAAAAAGTAAATAGACTGTCAGGATGCCCTAATAACACTATATGGCGAAACAGACATAGACCAATAATGACATATGTCTCAGAAATAAGACCCGACACAGCCACAACGCAAAGGCTACTGGAAACGACAGAGATGAGAGTACTAAGAAGAATTACAGGAAATACGCGAGAGATCGAAATAGAAGTGAAGACAGAAGAAAATGTAATGTACAGTGTATAAATGAATGGACACAAAATAGAAAAAAAGAATGGAATAACCACATAAGTAGAATGGAGGAGACCCGTGTCGTCAAAATTGCAAGAGATAAGGCACCAATCGGCAAAAGAAGTATCGGTCCACCGCGCAAAAGATGGAGTGACAACCTTCTATAGAGGTATTAATCCGCCAATGAACAAGCAGAATTGCTTATAAAGAGGAAGAAGAAGATAAAATAAATGAATTCGTGAATATAGCAGTGTTTATTTCTACTACAAAATATAAAATTTCAAGGGCTGTAATTATTTTGTTCACACATTAGTACTAATAAGGGAAGTTACATAGGTTCAATCGAGCTATTTTTGACCCTACAATGTATGATTTAATTTATCTTGTTACATCCTGTATGTAATGAATAATTTCTTTAGAAAAGATTTACCCGACTGGCGATATCTCGGTATATCAAAGATTAAATATGCGAACACGTAACAGTTACTATTAAATTTTTAATCCGGGCTCGGGAGAGCAGTTGATCCGCACTTTCACTGGCGAAGCGCCGGTTAAGGGTCAATCGGCATTCCTGTCGTATTCGGTTTAAATTTAGGGGTTAAGGGAGTCTACTTTGGGATGTTTTCGTCGTAGAGAAAATGCTGATTAAGCGCCGAACTTCAACCTCGGCGAGAAACCGAGAAATATCGAGCAAATTGGTAGTCGGCCGCCGTTCGCAGGATTTCAATAGAATATTTCGACGGTGATTTTTTATTTTCAATTTTTATGATATAGAAAATAAATTTAACGGATATCGGCTTTTTAAATTTAACATGATAACGAGGAGTTAGACAAGGAGACAATATTTCACCAAAATTGTTCACGGCAGCTCTAGAGTCAATATTTAAGAACACTCAATGGCAAGATATGGGCATCAATATAAGTGGAGAAAGATTAAATCATCTAAGGTTTGCAGATGATGTTGTATTAATCGCAGATAACATACAGGATACAGTTTCTATGAAAATACGTACAAACACATGAAATACAGCGGCGAATAAGCCTGACATGGGCAGCATTTGGCAAATTAAGCTATATTCTAAAAAGTTCAATTCCCATGTGTCTCAAGCGAAAGGTTTATAACCAATGTGTTTTGCCTGTATAAACTTATATGAGACTTTAACACTCACGCAAAAATCTGCGAATAAACTCAGAGTTACACAAAGAGCCATGGAACGTGCAATGCTGAACGTGAGCCTTCAAGACCACATAACAAACGAACAAATCAGGCAAAGATCAGGAGTTCAAGACGTCATCGAAAGAACCACGACGCTTAAGTGGAACTGGGCAGGGCACTTAGCCAGAACACAAGATGGACGGTGGACAACACGTATTATGGAATGGAGGCCCAGAAACTATAAAAGAAGCCGAGGACGACCACCGACTAGATGGACCGATAATATAAAACGTGTAGCGGGAAACTGACTACAAGCGGCCCAGTGTAGAGAACACTGGAAAGAACTGAGAGAGGTTCTCAGTTCTTTGAGATATGATAACACATAAAAAAGCAACAAGATAGGATGAAATCGCATGATCCAGTGGTAAGAAAGGTACGGAAAAAGAAGATCTAAAAATATCCAGCAAGGGTACATGAAAGTTTTGTTGTTAAGTACTACTAGTAATTTCTTAATTAAGCTCTGAAAACCTCTTACATTTTTTGAGGTTAATACGGAAGGTGCGGAAACCTTATAAACTCATCACAGAAAACGATGCATGTAAAACAAACTATTTAAAACACTGGGTGTATATGTTTTATGATTTGTTCTACTGGTGAACGGAAAAAGAACAAAATTGAGAACAGTATATTGGGGATTGATTAATCATTGATCCTGTTCTGTAGGATAGTGCCGAGTAAAAAGGTCAAAATAAATGTTTAGTAAAGGAAAGCGACCGAATTTAATGTAGATGTCTATTGCAACCGGCAACCCTGCACACGACGGGAAAGGCACAATTGCCGGAATTTATAGGCGTACAGAACCGAGGAGCTAGCGTTCCAGATTATATCTGGAGAGTTAAAAGCCTACCCTTTTTCCTCTCCGCTTCCCCGATCCTCGTTCCATAGCTCTTTTTACTTGTACTCTCGCTTTTACTCTTCGCTGAATATGAAGGATTAGAATTATTGTGTTGTATGTGGTGGAAAACCAAACGGAAACCGGAAAGAGCGGTAGTTTCAATATTTCAACGTGTGCTTGGTTAGCCGCGTTTGTAGGGAGTTCTTTATTAAAAAAAAAAAATATAGGAAAACGTGGCGTTCTGTAAAAAGAAATGATAAGTTACCTTATATGTAAGTTAATTTATCGCACTAACAGCCTTTTCCTGGGCAACTAATGTAAAAATTATTTTTCACACGATGATTTTATTACTTTTTCTATTGCTTTCCTTTCTTTACGACACCAAATTTACTCTTTTCTCAAAATAGTAAACAATATTGCTACACAGCTTTGTAAACATAATTTATAGATGTCCCCTCTAAAAATTAGAGTCTTTTTTTGTGTTGAAAATTGTTTGTATACAGTGATATTATTTATAGTAAAAATTCGAAAATTCTACGTATTCATTAAATTATCAGTTGTGTATGTAGTGTATTTTTATTGTGGTCGATATCCCGATAACATCAGTAAGTAGCACACTGAACAAATAAAACTGAAGTGATAGTATTAAGGTTATCTGGCATTTAGAATTATCCATCAAAATTTTCTCGTTAAAATGTCTCCATTTATTCAAGTAAATTATAAGCTATTTAAACTATTTGTGGAATTGGCAATGTTTCTTCTTTAAGTGCCGCCTCCATCAACGGAGGTTGCAAACAATTTCGGCGTATATGAATTAAGTCCTGTCCAACCTCATCGATGTTCTACAGCCAGGAAATCTGTCTACGGGTAGATCCTCTGCGGTCTCTTATTTGTTCTTCTGTGGTTAGTTTTAGCCGATCTCTCTGATGTCGAGATATAATGTCCTAGGTATGAAGTCAAGAACAAACAAACTGGACCTGGAAAAACTGAAGATTCAGGAATGTAAAAAAAGTTCGAAGAAGAAGTCGCAAATGAGTTAAAGACGCTAGAACTGCACTCCATAGAGGGCAAATAGAATAATATCAAAACAGCAGTACTGGCAGCGGCAGCGTCCACCATGGGAAACAAGAAAAGGGCGAGAAGAGGAGCATGGTTCGATGACGAGTGCAGACAAGCAATAGAGGAAAGAAATGAAGCACACAAAATGTATATAACAAGAAGAACACGGGAAAGACGAACACCATTTGAAGTCGCAAGACGGAAAGCAGACAAGATATATAGAAATAAAAAAAGAGCCTATGAAAATGGACAAATAGAAAAAATTGAAGAAAATTTCAAAAACAACGAAATTAGAGAGGCTTACGACTACCTAAAAAAGATAAAAAGTCTATGTAAAGATGAAAGTGGGCAAATAATCAGTGACCAACAGAAAGTCACAGAAACCTGAAAGCACTATTTTTAGACCCTACTTGGTACACAAGTAGACATGGATGATGAAATGCTTACGAACTACGTAGAAGAGAATGAAGTGGAGAATGCAATAGAAGCTCCAACCATAGAGGAAGTTCTAGAAGCTATTAAGGCCCAGAAAAACAATAAAGCCCCGGGAGTTGACGAAATACCAGCAGAATTATATAAGGTAGGTGGTGACCACCTAGCAAGTAATATCCACGCGCTCATCAAAGACATATGGCAAGAAGAGAAATTACTCGAAGACTGAAAGAAAAGTATAGTATGCCCGATCTATAAAAAAGGACACAAACTCCAGTGCAAAAACTATCGTGGAATTTCTCTACTATGTACAGCATATAAAGTCCTGACGTATATTATAAACCAGTAGCTCCAACCACTAGCAGAAAATATTATTGGAGAGTATCAGACGGGCTTCCAACGGGGAAGATCGACACTGGATCAAATATTTACAGTCAAACAGATCTTGAGTAAATCATGGAAACATGACATTAATGTTCACAACGTGTTTGTAGACTTCAAACAAGCATACGACTCAGTCAAAAGGAACAAACTCTACAATATATTGGCTGAATTGGCAATACTACGAACGGTTCAACTGGTCGCTTATGCCGATGATATTAATATTATGAGTAAAACATCAACAGAAGCATAGGGAACATACACAGATTAAAAACGCAAACAAAAAGGCTAGGTCTGGAAATTAACATAGAAAAAACAAAAATTATGATACAGACGAGAAGTAATATAGTCTCACAAAACATTATAAATGAAGACGACATTGAAACGGTTGGAAAGTTTACGTAACTGGGAGTATGCCGACTGATCAGAACATGCACAAATACGGAAGAGAATAACGCAGGCAAACAGAGCTTATTTTGCCGTCTCCCATATATGTCTAAAAATGTCCACCGAAATACAAAGATGAGAATCTATAAAACCTTAATTCGACCAAACATCCAAAAGCACTCGACACATTCGAAAGGAAAGTATTGAGGAGAATACTAGGACCTGCGAGGGAAAACGGAATATTCAGAAATCGATACAACAACGAGCTTTATCAACTTTATACGGAAGCACTACTGTCAGATTTCATTAGAATACAAAGATTGCAATGTGCTGAACACGTGATAAGAATGGGAGAGGATAGGGTACCAAAAAGAACACTGAATGCTAGAATGCAGGGAAAGAGACCGGTTGGAAAGCCAAGAAAGCACTGGGAAGACACAGTAAACAGCAACGCATAAGCCCTTTTATGAGTCCGTGTATGGAGAAGATCAGCCACAGACAAGGAAGGGTGGAGGCAAAAAAAAAGGAGGCCAAGGCTCAATTTGGCCTGTAGTGCCGTAGAAGAAGAAGATGAAGTTAGTTTCATCTTGATTAATGTTAACAGTTCTCTGTTTTTTACCATTCTTTTCATAAGTTCCTTATTTAAACGCCATCCACCCAGAATATTCTAAGCATACGTCAATATATTCACGAAACCGGTTTTCATAGAAAACTAAAGAGTTCTACTACTTTCACAGTCTGGCGAGAAGAGATGATTTATAAACTCTTACGCACTATTGCGTATAGTGAATACTGACTATCGCGCACCAATATGGATCAACATTGCAAGATGAGCATTTATGAGACTTCAATCTAAACTATGCAATTCTTAGCTGAACTTAGAATTAATACTCAACGGAAAGATCGAGGGAAAAAGTGGAAGTGGTAGGAAGAAATATTGATGGCTCCAAAACCTTCGTCAATGGACTGGCTTATCAGCAGATGAATTGCTGCATGTCGTGCAAGATCGAGAACAAAATCGGCATTAGTAATTTCGGCACGGTACTAAAAGAAGAAGATGGATCACCATTACTCACGTTCAAAAGATTAATGTCCAGCTAAATAACACCATGAAAATGATCGATGGAGTAATCAAATCCACAGCAACCCATTGTGCCAACCGGACATTCCACCATCACACGACTCAATCTTCTAACAAAAGAATATAAAACTATCCTTAACAACATGTCGCTGCCGATACATAACTATATAGAAGAAGAAAGAATTGGTTGGTGGGTAAATAATGAATAAATGGCACCACCTACTATACAATAACTGTAAAAACATAGTTGGAAAAACACCATTTGTTTTTAGAGATGCAATAGTTATGAGAGAAACCATTTTTTGTGTAAAGGTTCTTTCTCAGAAAGTCAAAGATGTAATCTCAACATTCATGCTTGTTTCATACATCACAATAAATCCTTCAAAAAATCTGACATAAATGCTAAAATTATGTACATTGGAAATGTACTTAAACAAAAATAAATGTTTAGCTATGTTTTTTATCTCTACTGAATTTTTAGAGACAAAAGAAACAGGTATACCGTTTCACAAAACAGCAAAGAAGTGAAATAAAGGAATTGTTAAAAATTGAACACACTAAATGTATCTGTGCAGAAGATGATTATGACTAATTGGACAGACAATATGAAATAAAGAATTATTGATACTAATAATTACACCAGGTATATGAATATTTAAACTCCCCCCTTCTGCATAAAAAAAATAATAAGCAAAAGCAAAACTGCCTTGTTATATAGAAATTTTAATCAATCATGAGAGCGACTGAAAGTAATGATCCATGCTATTTAATAGACCCTATCAGTTTTACTTTGTTTCGGGAAAACGTTCGTACACCACAACCATGTTTAGCATTCGGAACCCGCGGGGATAGGGCTTCCTGAGGATGGATTATCGGGTGGGGGCGGCTCTCAACTACCGCCTCCGGGCTCCGACAACTACGTCGAGAGGTGATAAGTGAAATGAAATGTGCGTGCGCTTGCGTGGTGATGACTACGCACTGCGGACGGCGCGCTGTTGCCGATACTTCGATTGCGTAAGTAACAGGACTTGGGTGATGCGTTTTTCAAGGAGGTACGTACAATGGGATCGATTCAGCACAACTTGGATTTTTTCTATTAGTGGGAATTGAGAGATTTCACAAAAAGTTAGGAAGAGTGTTCTCAATATGATTGGATTTAAAAGCTTTTCAGTCGGTAAAAGCAAAAACGTCGTAAAAGATTCTTTACGAAACCTACTTATATGTATTTTCTTATATGTACGTAAACTTAATTTTATTTGGTTTGCTATGTTTTAAAATCTCTTATGTAGGTAAGTATCTTCCTATAAAAGTTCAGGAAAGAGCTGCAAAGATAATTGGGGTAACGTTAAGAAGTATACAGAACATTGGAGGGCATGGAAGATATTGAAGATAGAGAATCCACTATTCTACAACTAATACTAACAAACAATATCGAAGTTTCCAAAAACTATTTTGGAGGGCATTTTAAACAAGCTTAGAAACTCTAGCTTAGAATGCTAATAGCTTAAACGCTGAGCTATGGCCATCCTTACTTAATGTTAATATCGGACTAGTAAGACAGAAAATAAAATAAAATCCACAAGGAAAATAATTCCTGCAGCTGGCTGTATACCACGTATAACAAAAGATGTTAGTCTTTGTATGTGGGTATATTTTATTTTATAAAAACCCTTAAAAGGGCAACATTAAAAGCACGAACGTTTTCGGAACAACTGTTCCATCATCAGGTTAAAATACAGCCATGCCTGAGCCACCAAAATATTTGGGTGGCTAACACATTACATTTTAAAGGGTTTTTACCCAAATATTTTGGTGGCTCAGGCATGGTAACCTGTATTTTAACCTGATGATGGAACAGTTGTTCCGAAAACGTTCGTGCTTTTAATGTTGCCCTTTTAAGGGTTTTTATAAAATAAAATATACCCACATACAAAGACTAACCTCTTTTTTTTTAGAAAATAAAATATTCAGAGAACGGTGAGAAGAAAGACTACTCTGAAGATCTCAGGAATAGATCGGCCTTTCTTGCATGCTTCGAGAATTACTGCTTTAATATGTTTAATTATTGTCTGTTGTCAGTATTTGAGCTATTATGCAGTTAACGTCAAAACTATCACAAATTTAAAATTGTTTAACTTAATTTTTAATTTTAAATTAATTTTAATGACTACCTTATTCCTTCTGTAGTATTCTGTAGCAGTGAATGTGTTCAGTTTGTCTTTGTAAATGCTTCTATACACACATTTCACAGTCTTCTTTTTATTTCCAGTCATAAACTACTGTTTTTTTAAGACCTTCTTGTACGCTATCAAACCATTTTTGACTCGGTTGTCCCCTCCTCTTCGTGATTGAACTCCCTTTTAGGACCATCCTTGGCATCCTCCCTCACATGATGTCCCATTCATCTGACTCCTTGCAACCTACCATGAGGTAGTACTTATTTTTATGAGCTTCTGAGTAGCTCAGATGTCTGGTTGTGTAGCCTTAATCTTATTTCGTGGCCCAAAGACACATATTTCCATAAGTTCTATGGACGATTTATCGATTTCTATTAGCTCATTGGGGACGAGATTGGTCATCATTTTTTTGTTTTCACATAGTTTATACTTAAACCTACTCTCTGTGTACTTCTTCTCTGACTCTGGCTTCTTCTAAGTCGTCTGTTAAGACAACAATGTCATCGGGATATATCGAGGAAAGATATGTAAAAAAAGAATAGAAACAGATGCATTACAAGCCGAAATACGACTGGAAACAACAGAACTGAAAATACTTACCTAACAGAACTGTAGAATAGCTGGAAAGGCGTTAGGAAGAAAAATTAAATAGAAAAAAGAGTACAAGGAATACACATATAATAACTGTACAGATGAAAGAAGAGTGACGAAAATCACTCGAAATATATGACCAATGGGCTATCAGACTGTGGGCGGTGTTTGAAACAGGTTGATCGTTGACCTGAGCATAGATCGACAAGTGTATGAAAATAAAAAACAGTCAATTTGCCTAAAATTAAGAAAGAAGACGAAAACAATTTAATTATTTCCTCAATTCATTTAGCTTTAAATAAGTTACTTAATAGAAACAAATCAGCAATTACATCATATTTTAAAAATATACCAACAATTTCATTATTAATAATATTTTGACATGCAGGCGGTAGATGATCTTCAAATTCAAATTAATATGCAATTTGTACTTAATACGTACATAAAATAAACAACAGCAAAGCTAAATTTGTGGTAATTTATGATAATTAATACGCAAAATATCGATAATATAGAACTAACCATTTCCAATTCAAACTTACAAAAGATTGCAGTAACGTCAGCACAAATAATGTTAACTGAGAAATTAGTAGGAGAACTGATATATGGAAATAAATGAGTAATAAATAAATAAGTAATAAAACAATACGATTTGATCATCATGTAGAAAGAAAGAAAATAGAAAAGTACCTAATAATTGCCCGGGATACTTCAGCGGAACGGCATATGCTAGAAAAGGCATTAAGTTTAATTGGAAATCGATTATAGTTATGTGGTAAATAATAGATTACAATTTTAATATTACCTGGTGGTAAAAAATAACTTCTCGATTAATTTTTTAACTCGTGGGTGACTTCTTATTGAATGTAAAATTAACATGTGGCATGTGTAATTGAACTCATTTTTCTGATCTTGCTAAGTTGACATTTTGCTCTATGTTATTCTATAACGGTTCAAAAATATTTTAATATCTCTTTTAAATTTGATTTTATTCGGAAAGCAGTAACTTTTATTCGACCCTGTATAAGGTTTTTTAATTCTGCGTCTTCCACTTATATATTGGAAGGTTAGTTTAGCATAAACACTTGAATTCTGAACGGAGAGACATATTATGAATATTTATTTGTACAAGTTTTGAGTACTCTGAATCCGCGTCCTCTAAATCGTTTTTTCTGTAAAAATTGCGTCTTGAGCGTACAATGAAATAATATTTACATTAAAAAAAGCCGAAGTGGTTTGATATCTAAGTTTGTGTGAAGAAGAGTTACTGAGCTCATCCAATCGCTCGCTGAGTGGAAATCATGAGATAGCGGGCAGGAGGAATTCAAAACCAGCAAAAATTATAGATGTGTGAGATTGAGATTATTACCTTTCCAGCTTCTGGATAAGCCGGTAATCCGGTATTCTACCACTAGTACTAAGAGCTTCGAGCCCTTAATACCAACAATTTCCAGTTCAGTCCATTAAAAGTTAGGAAAAAATATCTGTCTCCGTTCACTTGCCAAGGATAAGAGTGGAAACATTAATTTTGTTGGTTTTTGATTACTGAGAAACCTACCATGGTTTAGTTAATATTGGGAAACAGTCTTTATTCTATTTAAAGAACCCTCAAGTCTACAGTGCAACCAAGTATAGTGAAACAAAGAAATTCACAGTAAGTTTTTACCTTTCTTATATTGGTTTAGCAGATAATTATTAGGCTGAATATTTTCGTTTGATGGTCAATATGAAAAAGGAAACATATTTGTTTATTTTTATTTTTTTGCAAAAAGTATCCAGTTCAGTGCCGTGTTATGGTACTTTTTAAATGGGGCATATCCTCTTATTTTTTATGTTTTGATCACTATTGTTTTTTTGTATACAACACTAAATTTTGTATGCAGATTTTAAGAACCGAAAAGCTACACATCATAATATAATAATGACCAAGGTAAATTTTCTTAAATATGTTTACCAAGTCATCGAGAGAAATTTATATTTCTAAAAGCATGTAAGAAGGTATTAATTTGTTATAGATCTGAATTAATATGTCCAGCTAAATCTATGTTTTGGTTAATAATAAATATGCCTTTTACTTAACAAGTTTGTATTGTTTAATTTCTCTACCAATCTTCTTATCTTTTGGACCACAAATAAATAATTGCTGGGCTAATAAATATTAATTATTAATAATAACAGGTTTGCTGAGCGAACATACGAGGAAAGTGTGATTGTTATTGTTTATTTGTCTATATATGTATACTGGTTACTGTTTATTGTTATTTGTTTATATATGTATTTCAGTTTTGAGTTTTCCTTATTCCTCACAAAAAAGACATTATTAGCGCCCCTTTTTGGCAGATTATGATTTTTCTTTTTATTGTTTATCCCATATTTCTCGTTTAGCTCTAGTGCCATCATCTCCTTCTTTTCAATTTTTCTTAAGTTTATGTTCTAGTAAGAATGATCGAAAGCACTACGCCCACATCTCTTCCAATTCTGAGCAATGCGATCTCGTTCATGTTTTGCATCTCAAACATTTTTCATCGTTTGATGTCCTACATTTCTTATAAAATCGTGAATACCACAGGTTGTTTTAATGTCACTGATGTTAAAAAATTTTGATTTATATTTTTGTCTCTTCTGCACAAGTGTTTTATAGTTGTATTTATGGTGCATATCTCTATTTCTTTTTGTTTTGAATTTGATGTGCCGTTTCTCGTTTTCGTCTTTCTTCTACAAGATTGAGAGTCTCTTCAGTCATCCAATGTATTTTTCTAGCACACAATCGTCCGTATCCGTAATAATATGTCGAACCACAAGCAGCAAGCGATTCCCTTTGATGCGTCTCAGAAAAGCGACAATTCACGGCTTGTAGGCGATCAAAGACAATGATGGGCAAGTATAGCCGAGCATACACAGTCGTGCTAGCGCTTACTTGTCTGTAATCGCCGATTATGAAAAGGGCCATGTTGGTATATTAAGGTATCCTTATTTGGAATATATTAGAGAAATTCGACTGTGTTGATAGTGTATGAAAACCATCAGAAGTCCAAAATAACTTCAGCTTGCTATGTGGAATTTGCTTCCTCCACGATAACATTTTTATAACGACATAAAAACAGATGACCTAGTTACTATATTTCTATTATTTAATGTAGACATTATTAACTGTATTTTGATATCTTTTACACGTAATACAATATATTACAGACGCATACAAACTTCTCGATAATCACACTTCACATAAAACTATATAAACGTGAGTAAGTCAATTCCTTTCGTACATAAAATGTCAGCAAGTAATAATAGAAATATCAATATACCGGCATAAACATTAACCGCTGATATAATTTTCCTGATTACATAAAAAAATTGTGAGAAGGTCACGGCCATTGCATTTTGAAGTGTAAACGCAAGACCATTGCAAAACGTGCTTAAATTAAATAATTTCTTGCAATTAAAACTATTTAGATTTATGCATAAACTGTATATTTATAAGATAATGAAAAAACTGTTAAGAATACTGATCGGTTAGGGTTTTATTATCTAGCCAAATAATATTTCCGAGCGTAAATCAGTTTAAATATTTTACTTGATTCTTTTGACTTGATTCTTTTTAATAAGAAATATTACCCCGTAATACACACACGACCTTTATTATATTTAGAACCTTAGAAATAAGAAAAAAATATTAAGAGTAAATAAAGAAAAAATTAAAGATGGATACAACTAAATAATGCAAACTCCGATATATTCCAGATGAAAAGAATGAAACATTCTGCAATAAAGGCGTACATGCAACTTTTCGATATCCTGCGGTATACCAGCCATATAATAGAGATTGTCCGAAAATGTAAAGCTTCAAAGACTGAACTCAGAGTTAGGTTAGGTTTAATATGAGTGGGTGCTTAACCACACTTCCACTCGATCTAAGAGGCCTACTTTACGAGGTTAAAGTTGACCTTTCAGCCCAGCCTTTTTAACAGAGTCTATTATGGCCTTTGATGATACTTTTACGAAGTCATAGGGCTCGAGTTAATAAAGCTTAAATGTATTGAGCTTTAGCCTATCCAACCCTGGGCAGTTGCATGGAAAGTGTTCCGCCGTCTCACCTTCAACCTGACAAAATCTGCAATGCGCACTTTGTGTCAGTCCGATTTTCTATAGTATTGCAGACACTCTAGACGTAGTCTCTAGACTACGTCTCAGGACCAGCAACTATCGCTGAGAGCTTACATTGCCATGAAGTGAATCTACTTAAAAAATTTGACATCCAACATAATTATCAGCAACAACGTAATCTATTACCAATTAAATAATATTTAAAGGGTTTCCACCTATATATTTGGTGGCTTTAAACGAATATACCTAGTAGCAGCACTGAAGATGGACTATTAAGTCCAATAACATTCTGTGATTTAGCCCGTAACGTTTCTTTTAAATAAATATACCTTTTATGAAGGATTTTTTAATAAAATTTTAGATTTAAAAAGCGTTACGGCATTCGACAACTGAACTTATGATTGACGACTAATACAGACGCGGTAGATTTTTACAAAACAGAGTTTGAGGATTTCATCCAAGGCAATAGTAAAGACCAGATTTATAATGCAGAAGAAAGTGGAGCAAATTTTAAGATGTTACCTAAAAAATCACTTACTTCAGCAACTGAAACGGCTGCCCCAGGTAAAAAATGAAAAAAGAACGGATAATAGTATTTTTTGCTACAAATGCCCCAGGCAGCCACCAATCTGGGTCGGTAAGTCGACAAAAACTACGTGCATTAAAGGATATTGCGCCCAATGCTTTACCAATTTATTACAACACGCAAAAAGTGCGTGGATTGCTTCTGAACTATTTGAAGAATCTTTTTTTTTTATTAGTTTGTGCCGAAAGTTGAGAAGTTTTGAGTTGGAAAAAGTTTGCCCAAAAAAGCTATCTTATTATGTATTTGATATCGCGCCCTCACATTGCAGTGAATTAAAAAGTAGTGATATCGTTCACCTCCTTCCTCCAAATGTTAATAGCCTAATTCGGCCTCTCCATCAAGGCGTTATAACAATATTTAAACGACACTATCGAAGGTTGTTGTTCCGAACCATTCTGCAGAATTGCGAAACACGTGTTATGAATGAAGCGCTAAAGTCAGTGAATATGAAACACCTGATATACCTACTGGTGTGTGCAAGCTTGGGAAAAAGTTAAAAATGAAACACTGCAAAGGTGTTGGAGAAAACTGTTCGACGGACTGGAAGAAGAACGA
The DNA here is from genome assembly GCF_040954645.1 of Diabrotica undecimpunctata. NCBI lineage: Eukaryota > Metazoa > Arthropoda > Insecta > Coleoptera > Chrysomelidae > Diabrotica > Diabrotica undecimpunctata. The sequence continues at coordinate 136,539,486 of NC_092810.1, forward strand.
ACAAAAAACTTTGAAAACTTGACAGAGACCGTTTATACAATTCCTGGATGCGAAGACTTGAAAGAAAATGACGTGAACGAATGGATCGTTGCAGATGAAAATATTGTAGAGACAGTTTTGCATAGAGCTAACAGAAAACTCTAATGCAGACGACGGGGATGACGGAATCGGCTGCTAACGATGGATTTAACGCATTATAGGTAGGCCTAAATTAAGCACTAACTCTACACAGTTGTTATTTTGTGTAATACTAATTTTAAACTGAATTATATTTTTAATAAGAGTGAGAAACTATATTAGACTTTATAATTTTTCGTTGCCCTCAAGTTTGTTGAACAATGCAAAAAAATCAACACCTGCTGAGGCTCTATTAATAAAAAAAAGCGGGATATCCCAGTTCGGAAACGATTTGAAACAGAAACAAAAAAAACAATCAAAAATCATTGAGTTGTTTGAAACTGATAACTCTAATACATAATATGTTGTAACTAATGTAAATATCGTTTTAAAATATACTTTCCAATTAAAAAAAAAGTACATCCCTATTTACTGATATGTATCCCTATGTAGGCCATTTTTAACCAGTCATGGGTTAACCGAAAAATATGTTATCCGAAAAAACTGCCCCCCCTTTATTTCGGTTAACCGAGGCTCTACTGTACTTCTATTTTATAGACTTCGAAAAGGCATAAGGTATTGATAGGGTTCAACATAAAATAAATTTGTAGATATAGTGTAAAATAGAGTATGCACAAATAATATTGACTATCAAAAGACGTTGAAAACGTCAATAAAAACTGGGACCATTCCCTGGAAATAAAATCTAGGATAGAGAACGCAAGATCTGCATTTCAAAAAATGGCTAAGCTATTCAAATGCCACGATTTATCAGTACCCATAAAAATCAGGTTACTACGATATTATATCTTTCGTATACTGTTGTACGGAGTTGAGTCGTGGACTCTCACAGACGTTACCTGCAAGAAAATTGAGGCTTTTGAAGTGTGGCTTTATCGTCGAATCCTGAAGATATCCTATACCGACCACGTTACTAACCAGGACATTTTATTAAGAATGCAAAAAGAAAAAGAGTTGTTAACCACGATAAAAACAGCCAAAATTGAATACCTCGGTCACATCATGAGGAACAGCGAAAGATATGGGTTGATACAATTAATTCTTCAAGGAAAAGTAGAAGGAAAACGAGGAACAGGAAGGCGAAGAATTTCCTGGCTGAAAAATCTACGTACCGTGGTTCAACACAACAACCACGAATCTTTTCAGAGCCGCAGTTTGCAAAATACAGATTGCCATAATGGTTGCCAACATCCGAGACGGATAGGCCCTACAAGAAGAAGATCAAAAGACGAAAACTCAAGTGTTTAACTCAAATGTAAGAAGATGAAGAATATCCCATAGAGTATGCCATAATGATTTCCAGCCTTCGGTAGAAGAGGGAATTTGAAGACGAGGAAAGAAAACTTGAGATATTTAATGACAAATAGAAATAGGAATTTTTAGAGCTAATATTGAAATGAAAAATAGAAGGCAAAATAGGCATAGTAAGTTATGACGTTGAATTATTCGGTCCAAATGTAACTCAAAATGATTTACTTAAAAATAAATTAATTAATTAGGTACCTTTACGAAATATGCACCATGTAATTATAGGTAAAAAATACAATTTCACGCGTAAATATCGTTTTTACTTCACCAATTCCCAATAAAGACCGATGAACAAAGGTATTTCAAGCCCCAAATTGTGTTATTTCGGCGGTCCTGCCAAAATTTCTACCGATCAGGCAACCGTGCTGCCGGGCGGCTAGTCTGAATCTAGACGCGGGGATTCCACCCACCCACTTGCCACCCAACCGCCCCGTCTTTCCGTCTCGCTACCCTTGCTACCGCCGCCCTGCCTCTAGTAGACACTCTTTCGCTCACACTGGACGAAAATATCTTCAGTGTTGTCATATTCGAGAATATTTCTTAATCTTACGGAAAACTTAGGGAATAAATATGACGGAATTTATCGATTAATGAAATATTCACAAGTTTTTATTGTATAAACATAAAGATTTGCATTTCAAACGTGTAGTAACAAAGAAGTTTTTTTATATTCGTCAAAACTACAAGTATCTTTTTAACTTTTAAGTATTATAGATGCATTAGTTAGGTTGTTGAATTCTTATATGCTTTATATCATACTTACTTTATGACTGATCTCTAGCAATATGTTTCCTTCAATATGTTAATGTGAGTATGAAACTATGTAATGTTTCGCTTTTCATAGTTTCAGTTTTGCTCATTTGCTTAATGTCTTTATCTCGGTTTCTTCTCGGGTAGATTAAAGGACGTTTATTTAAGCGCTTATGCTGCTGCCTTGTATCCTTTATTATTTATTTAATATAAAGCTAAGCTTTTAAAATTCCAAATGAACTACGAATTATTAGACCCTTCTTCACTTCAGCCACAGGAGAGGCCTCAACTTCTTGAAGACACTACCCAAAGGCTCTTGCAAGCCTGTCAAGCCATCAGCAGCGAGACCATTTTACATTTGAGGTACGTTTCCTCATCCGAACAAGGCCCCTCTGGCAGCACTCAAGCCACAGGGGAGACTTTCTTATATTTCTTGAAGACGGTACCAAAAGGCCCGCTGGCGTGCCAAGCCATCAGCTTACATCAGTTCAGATATTTCGTGTGAATTCTAAGAGTACGTATGCGTGTGATGTTCTTTGTATATATTTTCTTCCAATGTAATTTGTATTTCTATACAAACAAGAAAAGTTTGGCACCTGTGCAACACGATTCTTCAATCCTTTGTATTTCGCTTCTACTCATAAAAGTGGAGATCAGGTGTGACGAATAATCTCATCTGACTCTTCATATATTACAAATTAAGATAAATTATGTACCTATCTATTATAAATAATGTTCATGTATGATGAATGATTAATGCATTTATATACTCGTAATTATGTGATGCCGTGTAGGCCAACTATGTATTACAGGAATATTATGTACATGTATTATGTATTTGCACAGCAGTTCATTTTAAAGTATTCAGAAATGTTTTCTATTCCTCCTCATTCCTTGAGCCCTTGTCAGGGCGTACTGACACTCTAAATATCATTGGCTTGCTTTCTCCATTTTCTGCGATCCTGTGCCAAATGGACGGCTACATCTAGGGATTTTCTCACCAGAGTTTTCATTTGGTCTGCCCATCGTGTTAAAGATCTTCCTCTTGGTCTTCGGCCTTCTACCTTACCTTGTATTACCAATCGTTTCATGGTCCTAGTTCTTCTAGCTATGTGGCCAAAGTAAGTTTTTGCTCGGTTTACTTTTTTTAATAGCCTGTCCATGAAGCATTGTTAGTTATCAGTGAGCCCAAGTATACAAATCTGTAAAATTTGCCACTTGGTGTATGTGCGTGTATTTTACCTTTGGCTGAGTTTTTATCATACAGATTTCTTATTATTACTCCAGAGGGGATCCCATTTTACTGAATCGAAAACCTTTATGTAATCTAAGACATAGAGCGAGCAGCATTGGTATATTGTGTTCTCTCGCTTTTAGCAACATTGGTATGTTTTCTATTAATTACTAGTTAATTTTTATTGTCTAGAATGGCACTAGTTTAAGTAAACGCCATTCAAGAACTGTTAAGCTATTTTGTAATTTGTATGTGAAGATTCTTAACAAAAATGGAGGCATAATGTATGTAATGACTAATGTGACGAGTTTCAATACAGATCACTAGTGTGAGGTGTATTAAAATCGTTTGGCATGAACAAAGATAAGAAAATGGAAAAAGATTCTCCGTGATTTATCAGAGGGGATAATAGCACACATCCATAAAAAAAACAGGAAGGAATACCTATAATTAATTCTTCGAGCACGAGAGCAACAAAAAGAAAGAGTTTTTGTGTAAATTTGTTTAAAAAATTCCCTGTTTCCACCTCTTTTTTCTTCCAACACTGGCCAGCGTCAATTCCGGTCGAAAGGCATTCATTTGGCCAGACTGAACCGGGAAAAGGAAGAGGGGGGTGATTTACTTTTTGGGGAATTTCGGTTTTTTGGACAGGACAGGGGGAAGAAGGCGATTAAGCGTGAAGTTGTTTTATTTAAGCCCCGTTCGACCGCGTACGCAGCGATGAGCGCCACGTCATGCATGTATTCGCTTGTGGATGCTGCGGGGGTGGTGTTGTTTATGGGTTTTTTTGTACACGTTAATGTGAGATATTGGATATGCGGTGTTGGTTTTGGACCGAAACGAAAGCGAATACTAACAAGCACTTCTAAATGACTGAATTTTTTCGTGTGAAAGGGTCGAAACCGTCGATGGTCCTGAAAGTTGATTAATCCTCCATAAAGCTGCTGTTGGCTGCTAATAACAAAGAGGTTGGATAAAGTTGGGCTAACTTTTTAATTAAATCTCGTACAATATTGTTTACTACTGGATATATAGGCAAACAACAGGTAATATCTGAAAAAAGTTGAGGGTTGTGTTTTTACCCTACGAATATCAAATTCTGACTGTTTTGTGTATTTTGTGTTAAATGTTTGTGTAAAACACTGTATCATAACTGTCGTTGAGTAACGTAAATTGGGCAAAACTAGATTTGTGTTTATGTTTCTTCGCTGAGTAGGATGAGGGCTGCTTGTTTGACTTTTCAATTGTTCATGTCTGTTAAGCCCTTTACATTATGGTATTGTTGTCATCTTTGAGGCCCTTCTTGTGAGTGTTTTAATATTGTGGAATTCCTTGTTTATAAATGACAATGGGTAGTCATTTTTAGTCAGAATCTTTGTTAGCAAGTTTTTTTTCCTGAAATGCATTTTCAATGAAGCAGGTGCTTCGGGCTCTATCATATAGGTATTTGATAATTCCTTTTTTAATGTTTACGTTGTGGTTGGTTTTCTGTAGACTTTCGTTGCATACCTTGTGTCTTTTTTTGTGATTAGCACCTTCAGAAAAGGAACTGTTCCATGTTTGTTTGTGTTTTCTTGTTCCATGGTGAATTCATTCTATTGATTCTTCTTTATTGTTGATGTCTATCAGAAATTTATTTAATGCTTCTGGTCTGCGGGGTCAAATGGAGGCCAAAACACATCATCTATATATCTCCGCCATACTGTATGTTGTTTGTCTTGTTTATGTACAATGTTATATTCGAAATCCTCCTTGAATATATCTCCATTTGGTTACATGGACAAGAAGCATTGAATAAATTTCTGATGGACATCAACATTAAATCAATCGAAATAGTTGTAAAAAAATCTAGTGAATAGTGCAGTATCATGCCACTAGTTTTCTCCCAAAAACTTTTGCCAACATTTTGAAAGAAACTGTTCAACGTTTCTCAGAGTGACTAAGACAACTTGGGTTGTGTTCAGGAAACCTTGCAGAGCTAAGAATATACGATATAATCGAGAAAGAATTATATTTTTGTTACAACAGCTAGCGGAAATCGTACACTATCGGCTACATACTGGCCTCGAATGCATACTGGCATTGCTATAAGCATATCTACCATTATTGAACATTGCACGCAAATGGACTTCTAGGCAGAAAACGTACTGAAAACAGTTACTTGTTAACCCAGTTAACAAAAACGTAACAAAAGTTAAATAACCACGAGTTAGCCGACGAGTTTGACGTACTCAATATCTGTACGTAACTGTTCATGAATAAGTCTAAATTTACTTTGTATTATTCAGATAATCGTGCTCTAATTTTGATGAAACGTGGGGAGAGATACCTTGAACAAAATATGGCGCACAGTGTTGCTTTTGGAAGAGGAACTGCTAGTTTGAGATGCAATTTTTTGGTGCCACGCACGGACCTACTCATTCTTGGCAAGCAAACCATAAATAGTCACAGATATACCATACTAGTCATTCATCCGATTCTTGGCACCTTCGCTCCTCAATTTCGATCAAATTTTTTATCTAGTGGATGATAACGATCGTTCTTACCAAGAAGCAACTGTGAATTTAGCTCTAGACTACTCTTACTTGTAAAGAGTGGCCTCCTCATTGATCAGACTGTAATCCAATCAAATAAGTCTGGAATCGTCTTCGAGCAGCAATTGTGAATTTAGCTATAGAATACCGTTACTCGTAGAGAGTGATTTCCTTGTTGGCCAAACTGTAATCCGATCAAGTACGTCTGGAATTTTCACTAACAATAGCTTAATCTTCGTGTTACCCAGTCAGAGATACTTAAAAAGCTTTCCGAGGCTTTAAGAGAAGAGTGCAAACTTTGGACTAAGGATTTATACGATCGTGTCTAGAACAATACAGGCAGTCTTAACAAGCAAAGGGGATCCTACAAGATATTTTATTAAATATTCACTAATGAAAACTACTTTTTGCTTTTTTATAAATTATATTTTAAAGAATTTGGCTGCGACCATTTTTTTCAATTTTTGAATGTTATTTTTAAAATTTCCTAAATTTCTTGGGTCAGATTTTATTTCTGAAATATAATTTTAAAGAACTGTTGCTTATATCTTGTTTTATTTTGCAAAATTTTAATTAAACTAAAGATATGACGTGTATTACCGTTTTACTCCATTTTTCCATTTTATATGATTTTATTATCGACTGGTTCAGTGGGCTGGCGAACTCAATTAGCTGTGAGAAGTGGTTCAAATCAAACTCCAGCTAGGTGTTTTTTCAAGACTAAGTATATTTTCACTATAAATCTTCGTAAATTCAATCGTTTATAATTCAGCCATTGCTGAAATTCCGCTTTCACCGGCTGTTTGTGTTGATTTAATATTTTCCACGTTTCTTTTCTATTATATCTAAAATTCTATTATTTTTCCAAACAAACATCCTACCCAGTATACATACAGGGCTTGAATGAAACGGAAAACCAACCTCGACCTTCCAGTTAGAACTAACACAGAAAACCTCAAAACTCGAAACCGGAATGTTCGTATTTCCAACAAGTACATCTCACCCAAGCGGCCGCTTTCCACTTTCCAGGAACATCACATCCAGGATCCAGCCATTATCGGTTCCAATTAATTCCCGCTAACGAACAAAGTTTTAATCCAGACCCGCTTGGGGAGCTGCAGGATCGAACGGGACAATGCAGTATCCCGGGGGTCGTTTAAAAGGTCATAATCCCCGCACGATCTATAAAATTTATATGGAATATTTCAAAAATATATAATGGTGCAGTTAATACTGCTCTATTGCTGCAAAGGTTAAGAATTTTAAAATATCCTGATCGCCACTGAGTATATAAACTCGTAAAATACATTAACTTTAACAACAATAGTAGAAAAAGTAGTAAAAAAAATATCCAAGGAGTAGGCTTAGTTCACATTAATATTCAGTGAATTTATCTATCACATGTACACGTTTTGCTGAGGTTTGGAAGAAAAAGTTAAAACTAAAATTTGTTTTAAAACTCACACATTTATTTAAGGATAAGGTTTGGTTATTTGTAAACACTTAATAATGGTAAATTTAAGAGGTACAATGGTCCATACGTTTGCTCATCTATGATGTTATAAGTTAGGCTTTTATTTTGATCATTAATTTAATTTGAAGAAAAATCAGTGAAGCGAAAGAGTTGTGAATGCTAGAAAGATGTGAGGAACTACAAGAATTGTCACGAAAGCAACGTTCATGGATTGGACAACAGTAATACACCCATAACGTTGACGAATAATGAAGATCATGCACTACCTTTGTAAGAAGTAATAAACGAATGGGAAATCTACATTAAAAACTTGGTTAAATATTACAAAGAATCACTAACAAATTTAAATTCAAATACAGGATTATCAACCTTAAAGCCGAAATAAAAAAACCATAAGCCAAGCCAAAAACAATAAAGCCAGTCGACCAAACAAATATGCAGTGAATGGCTGAAATATGAATGATCAGGACATTTTTTAAGAATACAAAAAAAAAGACCTGTTAACCTCAATAAAAACTGTCAAAATCGAATACCTCGGTCACATCCTGAGGAACAGCGAAAGATATGGATTGCTGCAACTAATTTTACAGGAAAAAGTAGAAGGAAAACGAGGACCAGGAAGGTGAAAGATTTTCTGGCTGAAAAATCTACGTATGTGGTTCAACACAACAACCACAAATCTTTTCAGATCAGCACTGAGCAAATTTCAGATTGCCATGATGGTCGTTAACATCAGAAACGAATAGGCACTACAAGACGAAGGCTAAAATTCCTCTCACATGACAATTTAAAAGAACTAACTGTACTATTCAATCAAATAAATAACACCAGTGAAATTCCATCAGATTGATTAAATCAACCTTTATTCCTCTCCCTAATAAACCAAACGTTAAAGAATGTAGTGATTGTAAGCTTATCAGTTTGACGAGCCATGCAGTTAAAATACTGTTGGATATACTTTTAAGCAGAATTAACAATAAATATGGGGAAATAATTAGTCAAGAGCAGTTTGGGTTCAGGAGATGCCTTGGGACTAGATAAGCATTTTTTTCTACGGAAACACTCCTTTAACTGTGTTGAAAAGTAAGAAAATTAATTACCGCCTTGCAGAGCATCCAAATAGATGACAAAGATATCAAACTTATTACCAAAATTGACTGGAACCAAACACCCATTACCAGTACAAACAACAGAGAATCGAAGTCAATAAGTATAGAACGAGGCGTAAGACAGGGTTGTATACTCTCTCCCACCCTCTTTGAAGTGTATTCTGAGAAGATATTTAGACAGGCTTTAAAACAAAAATATTAACCTAGGAGGAGAATAAATTAACAGTACACGTGATACTGTGATTCTAGCTGAAAACATCGACGACCGGCAGGAGCCAATCAATATCCACAAAACTAAATATATGGTGATCAGTACAGGAGAATTTCGGCCAAACTCAACTGGTATTAAACCAACAAACGCTGGAACGAGTACAACAATTCAAATACCTTAGATCATTAAAAATTTATATCCTTATTTCGAAATCAGATGTGGAATTCAACAGGCAAGAAGCACAGAAAATTCAGGTCCTTAATCTCCAATAACTCATTGAATTTGTAAATGCGTGAAAAGTTGTTATATATGATCTGTACCTTTCTATGAATATGTAACTTGGATTGTAAACGTTGATACCGTGAATACAATCAAGGCATTTGAAATGTGGTTGTATCGAAGAATACAGAATACCACGGACCAGCAGAATGAGAAATGAAGAAGTTCTTCGAAGAATATGACATCAACGAACTCTATTAAATATCATGATGAGAAGTTAACTAGAATATTTTGGACATACAATTAGAGGACTGAGTTCCTTCGACTAATTCTCAACGATAAAATTGAAAGAAATAAATGGATAGGGCCCAAGAAACTCTCCTCGTTGAGAAATTTGCGACAGTTGACAGATGTAACAGCAGACTAATTGCTACACGTAGCCCATGAAATCAATATAAGAATATTATAAGTAATCAAAGCAGAAAAAGTCGTACAAAGAAGAATTACTAGACTATTTTTATGAAATTTGTAACTTTCAAAATGATCACGAAAATTCCTATCTGTATATTGTATAGTATTATTTTATATTCTCAGGTCTCAAACTATATTCTTGGGAATTTTTCATCTCTATAAGTTCATCCTTTATTGATTTATCAAAATTTTACCCTTCTGAGGACGTATACAATGAATTATTTAAAGACAAATGTACCTTCTGAACCTCTTTATCTTAAGCAGAATCTTGGATTAGATTTAAGACTGTTTTCCGTCTTAATACATATAGGGTTGGCAAAAGGGGCGGTTTGAGGTGCGTGAGTATATATCCAGAGCCTGGTTGTGGTCTGAACGGGAAATCGATCCGTTGTCGTCTCTACAGGAGCGGATAATAGGATTTTTATGTGAATTTACACTTGCAATTTTAAACACCTCCTTTACTGTATTTGGATGGATATCGTAGGAACGTTGGATTCGATTTATTTGCGAATTGTAAGAAAAAAAATAAGAATCTGCTATTATTGTTAATATGGGACCTAACAACTATATGTTGGAACAAGCAGTTATTTTGCGAATATAATTTACCAAAATTATTTTATTTAATTTTTTTTTTGTAAATATGAAATTAACAACATTTTTTCTGACGAATGGAATTATTTTTACAGTTTAATTATAAATTTTACGTTGATTAAATTAAAAAATGCTGACAACTAAATATTGGAACAAGCAATTTTTACAAATTAAAATAAAAATGAATAAGGCTTAACGTCGCCCTTAGCTTGAATAACAGCCTGAACTCTATAAGGCATTGTATCAACTAGGCCTTCACAGAATTCAGGGGTGAAACTATCCCATATTTCTTGCAATTTAGCACGTAGTTGTGACAAAGTATTTCTTATGCGTTGTCTCATTTTGTGTCAAAGTGTCTCTATTGGATTAAGATCCGATCTGCTAGAAGGATGTTACAAAACTTTAATGTCATGTTCTCCCATCCATTTTTTGGTTGATTTAGCCGTATGGCATGAGGCTCCGTCCTGCTGAAAGATAAAATCCCCGGATGAATGTAACTTTGCCGCTATCTTGATATTTGGCTGCGTTTACTATGCCTTCAATAAAATGTAAAGTTCCCAACCCTTTGGCCGACATACAACCCCACACCATGATGCCCTGTGGAAACTTTATACTCCTTTTGAGACAATCATTATTGAATGCTTCTGTTTTTCCCGAATCACACTCTTTCGATAATCTCCCACACAGACATCAAATTTGCTTTCGTCGCTATAGATAACTTTGTTCCAGTTATGTTTGGTCCACGAAAGTTTTGATTTAGCCCAAATGTAATGATTCGTTTTCAACAATTGTTTTTCTTTGGCCTACTCGAAAAAAATATAAAATATATAATATCGTAAAGAAAAACCTATCAAACATACCTTATAAAAAATAAGACCACTTTTGTGGATATATTTGTGAAAGCATTCTCTGGAAACATTCATGTCAGTTTCTCTATTCCACCTAGCAGTTACTTCTCGTAGTGTATTTTTTCTTCATGAGTTACGTATTCTAATCAAATGCCTTACACCTTTGAGAAACAGATTTTGGACGACCTGAGCTTTTCTGCGCTGAATTTCTCGAACTTTTGGATCAGTAGGTTTTCCACGTGCCATTATTATATTTTCCTCGTAATAAAACTGACGGTTGTTAATTATACATACTCAAATGTACGTCAGGCTGAACATTTTAAAAAACGTGAGGAAAAGCAAAAAATGTTCCAATAATTAGTTATCAGCAATTTTCGATTATTAAACAATTAATATAGTAATCAATATAAAATATATAATTAAGCCGCAAAAATAATTTCATACATCATAAAAAATATTTTTAATTTCATATTAACAATAAAAAAATTAAACAAAAGAATTTGGGTAAATGGCATTATATTCGCACAATAACTGCTTGTTCCAACATATAGGTAGTTGTTAGGGCCCATAAGAGTCAGCTATTGTTATATTTTCTCAATACCAGTGGGCACAGGTAAAAGTTTTAAATTACCAACATTTTTAGCGACAGACTCTATTAAAATACATATTTTGACTCCGTCTCTATTGCGAAAAGAGTATTTATACTTGTAATACAGAAAACTGCAACAAAACTAAACTATATCAAAATAAAAGAGCATTGTTAGAGGTATGATTGACCAATACTTTGAGTATCATAAATGAAAACATAAAGTTCGTAACATCCATATTCAGCTGAAGAAATTAAATTATCCCGGGCAGATAGTTTTAAAGCTGACAATATTCTATACCTAAAGCAGATAAATAAACTAGAAGATAGACAAATGGTCCAAGAAACTGAGGAAACAATATTATTTTTACAAAAAAAAATGTAGCTTGCTAAACGCTTAGTTTTTCGAAAAAGTTTAATTATATAAAAAAATTAATAAAAATAGTACATCAGTGATCACTGCTTGTATATTTGTTGCAGTTTTACTATACTAATCGCATGATGCACCGACGCGCGACGGACCGCACAAATATCGACTTCTTCTAAATGTGCCTATCTTCTAGAGATGTTGGGGACCACATTGACCCATCTTATTCTATTCACAGCAGCTCGAAATAGATCAGTTGACGTTAGACCAGTCCACTTACTAAGATTAGCCAGCCAGGATATACGTCTACGTCCAGGGCCTCTCTTACTCTCAATCTTGCTTTGTAGAATCAACTGTAGAAGTCGGTATTTATTATTACGCATGATGTGGCCGAAGTAAGCCCAAATTGTCTGTTCTTTACAGTGTTAATAATTTCTTTGTCTTTTCTTAGCTTCTGGAGAATAGTTATGTTACTTGTGTGGTGTATATATGAGACCCTCAACGTACGTCGGTAGCACCACATTTCAAATTCCTCTAATCGTTATATGGTAGCTTATGTAAGGCTCCAGCTTTCTACTCCCTAGAGGTGGACATTAAAGATGTAACATCTAAGAATTCTTATGCCTATATTGATACTTAAAGATCAGTTGCAGAGAATCTTCTAAAGGCTGTTGAAAGAGGTTCTGCCTTTTTCAATAAGAGTTTTTATTTCGTAGCTGTGATTCCAAGTATCCTTAATATTGCAGCTCAAATAACATATTTTTTCCACTCCTTCTAACGGTGTATCCTTAATTGTAATTTAGGCGTTTATGCCGGTGAACTTACTAATGATCATTATTTTTGTCTTGCAATTTAGTTTTAGGCCGTATGTGTTATATGTTTTTAAAACGTTATCCATCATCCTTTGCACTATTTGCCAGCAACACTGTATCGTCTGCATATCTAATATTATTTCTAAGTTGGCCATTTACAGCAATCCCATCTTCTAATTCGTCCAAGGCCTCTCTAAAGATGTTTCCACAGTATATGTTAAATAATGCCGGTGACAATACGCAACCCTGTCTAACACCTTTTTCGACTGTGAAGATCTCGGACAGTTCATTTTCTAATCGCACTATTGCTTTTTTAGTTTCCCATGTGGGACTTTATCAAATGCCTTCTCGAAATTAATGCAACATGCATACACATCGCAGTTGACATCCCTGGCTCTCTGTATTAGAATTTGCAAACTAAAAAGTGCTTCCCTCGTTCCGATATTTGTAAATGATCGACACTTTTTCGATTTTGATGAATCGATCAATTTTTATTTCGATTCAGTTTCAAAAGATATTCAAGCAGTAAAAATTGGATAAAGCAAAAATATTTTAGTAGAGGTGTATTACCAGCGGTTTATTGAGAAACTTACACCTGAACGATAATAATTAAAAATTATAAATACCGGTTCCCTTATCCTTTATCAATTAAGTGAAATTTTCATGTAAAATATTAAATGTCTTAAAAAATGTGCTCCTGTAATAATTATCATTAATAATATGCCGTTATAATAAAACTAACTGCATGTATTTTCGTCTGCATAATTTATATTGCCCAAATAATATTCTCATTAGCATTTAAATTATATCAAAAATAATTAATTAAAAAAAAGCAGGTGTAAAAACAATACTTACCGCCACTAAAGCGAAGTGAAACATCATATCTTACCTGAAACAATAAAAATAAATCAGCATTTTTCGGTCAAGAATAAATAAGAGATTAACAATATAGATAAAAGATGTAAATTTGGCAAAGCAATCGCCGCCACACAACAAAGTAGATACTGACAAGAGAACCGGATTATCTCCGAAAATTAGAAACAATAAGAAATACTTAAATATGTAACGTTATAAACGTTTGTTTATTTTCTTTTATTTTACTATATTTATTCTAAAAATAGTTGGCGCTCAACTTTTCGATCAACTTTCTATTTACTAAATGGAAGTTTTGGGAATGGAAAAGTTTTTTTTCAAAATATTTGTTACCTTGAGAAAAAAATAACGCTTTAACCAAAGTTATGACCTAAAACCAATAAAAGATGTTCCTTAAAGACTTGTTCTTGGTTATACTTCAACAAAATCAAGATTTTGCTCTTTTTGAACGACATTGAGCGTAATGTGTCCCCCCTTATTTAATCTGCGATTTAAATTACCTGTTGGATTACACCCAGTAATGATGGATACAGACGGATGCTGAGAATTCCATGGGTTTAAAAAGTTATTAAACATGAGAAACTTCGATACATGTGTAAACAAAAAGAATTACTAAGCACGATCAAAGAAATGTGTTCGAGACAACAAAATATACCTAAGTACCCATCATGTCCAGCTAATACACTCACACAGGAGTCTCATACGGCAGTGTTCTGGGACCAATACTATATTTGTTATAAACTTGTGACATCCCTGTTACGGAAAACGTTAGACTGGCCACATTTGCAGACGATACTGTAATACTGGTTGTAGAGTCATTCGAAGAGACGGCCAGACACCTTCAAAACGCAATTAACAAAATAAATATACTTGAAATACTTGAAATAATAAATGGCGCATAACAATTAATGAAGGGAGATCTGCCCCTATCGATTTCTCTTATATGAAATTTTCTGTCTATTATTATAAATATAAAAGAAATCTTTAGAAATCAGGAACAATTGAAAATGTTTAAGTATACCCATATAGACAATAAATAAAAAACCATGAAATGTTGAAACCTCGAAAACAACCTATTCAAAAAATGAATATTCAAGTTATTTACCTCTAATGAAACCACACAAACTGAATTAGAATTAAATACAATAAAATAATAAACGGCTGCATACATAAAACCGCCGGTTTCTTATACATACATAATAAATGATATCTACATCCACGAATCTTTCCGGTGTATATCGAGTTTAGTAAAAAGAGCATTAGCGGCCTTTTTCAAAGAACACCATCGGACATTCCAAACACCGAACGGCCGTTAGTCACACTACAGCCCATCAGCGGCCATAGTGACAGACAGGGAATAATAAAAACCATAGAGAGTATCAGTGCGATTTGAACTAAATGTCATTGAATTAAATTGCATTAAATATGGCCGCCGCATGTGAGAGAATTCTTGAGATCTTGTCGCTGGACTCGTGTGTAAAAATGTAAGTCAAGTGCAACTGTATGTAAATGTTATTAGGTGCAATTACAATAAGAATCTAATTGGTATTATATACTATTATATACTAAGCACCTGAGTAATGCAACCATCATTACTGTACATCAAATGGGAGAAGCTATGATCATTGAAAATTATAGACTTGGCATTTCTGTCGTATCAAATGATGTATTAGAAGCGAACAAATTCAATCCGGGAAACGATCACATATTAATAAGAGCGGAATAAATTACCTATACATTCAAAATTAGATGGGAATTAAACGAAGGCAAAAAGATCTGCACATATAGAAGAGATAAAACATTATAACACTTTACCAACTAGGGTGGGGTAATTGGATCATGATTTTACGACAAATATGCGTTCGGCTCTGATTTTTAGTTATGTAATGATCAAAGTATAAGTAAATTTTTAACTATTTGTATAAAAAGATGATCTTTATTTAATACTATTTAAATGTATGGAACCTTAATTTGATTGAAAGTATTATAGTAACAATAAAATAAATAATAAAATTGTACGTACGGTGGGTCCAGTTACCTCAATTAACAGGGGTAACTGGAGCAGCCAGCCTAAAATCTCATAAGAGCTGGTAGAAATCATTGTGGGCTATCTGGGTCTGATTGCATATCTTTACACTTTTCAAAGAAACCTCAAACAATAATTTAAATTGAGCGGATTTGAAACCAGACTCAATGTAAGGGTATCGTCTCGTATAGCAGATAAGGTTTATGAACAAATTATACACAGTTTTGCAGCTAACAACTTGTATTTAATGCCATTATATTAAAGAGTTTATAAACTTACATTTAAAAAGTTTATTGAAACTAAACAAATCAAGACAAATCAAATCTTAATATATTCCTAAACAAAATTCTTCATGAAACAGAAACTGCAAATTGAAAAATTAGTAAAGAAGCCTTTATAATCTCATATAATGTCCCACAGATGCTGCAATTCTTTCACATGGAAAAACCCTCTTTTAGAAATAATTTTTGGTTCTTCAATTTCACCAATACCGTCATACCAATCGTATTTTCCAATATGTGCCTTATATGGCCACTTCCAAAACTTCAAAGACTTCTGCATCGATGAAATTTTAACCTGGTCATCTGTAAGCTTAAGATTTTTCCTGGAAAATACTCTTCTTCATACTTAAATATTACATATTCACCAACTTTTTTGACAATTTGGTTAAGGCCTAGTTGCTGAAAATTTCCACAGGTCTGCTCATCAATATTATTACAAAAATGAATAAAATCAAATGAATACAAACGTCATACAGAAAGACCATATAAAGGCTGGTTGAATCAAAGTAAGAGTGAGTAGACGTTCGCACCAACTAGCAGATAAGAGAAAAAATGGAAGGCTTAAATCTATTTGGTCTTAATTCTTTTTACAGATATGTTTTCTAGGGAATAAGCCACATTTTAAGTTTAAAATCGTTTAAAAATACAAAACATAAACAGATTATAACTATAATCATTAAAATAACTTACA
The DNA here is from genome assembly GCF_040954645.1 of Diabrotica undecimpunctata. Lineage (NCBI taxonomy): Eukaryota > Metazoa > Arthropoda > Insecta > Coleoptera > Chrysomelidae > Diabrotica > Diabrotica undecimpunctata. The sequence goes on from NC_092810.1 coordinate 136,556,009, forward strand.
AGGCTAGAAGGACATGTACACATTACACTAGCTCTAGCAATAGACTGTTGTTGACTTACACCAACTTTTGCACTTATTCTGCTGGTTTTTCCATAATGCAATCGAGGCATTTACAATCGGAACGAGCTGTCTTAGTTGAATTTATACAGTCAGAAGAGCATGTTCACATTGACAAGTACAAGACTTGTAAGATTTTCCTCCAGGAGCGATTTAGGCTATACATTTTGAAAGTGATTGAAGTGTTTCCATTGAAAAAGCGATTACAATTGTAGAAGCAGAAGTTGATTTTGTTTGAAGTTTCTTTGATTGCATGTACATTTTAGTTCAATGTCTAATTTTATGACAGTTTTGGCAAGTCGCAGTCCTTGCTGGACATAAAGATCGAGGATGTCTTGGATGTCCACAAAAATAACAAGTCTGACCAGGTTTTGTTTGAACAAAGGCTGAAGTAGTTTGTTCTAAATTTTAATGACTACAAAATGTTATATTATTTAATGCTGCGTTATACGTATCATATTGTTTTTGAGAATCTTCTAAAGATCTAGATTTAGATAATGCTTTATCTAAAGATAAAGAACTAAACTCAAGTAATCTTTGACGATTGAATGAGACCATTAATAAAAGCTTTCTGTCATGTTCTTCTGAACATACAATGTAGGTTTAACATACAATTCTTATATTTAACACACATATTTCTGCATTTCCGGATCAAATATAATACTGACAACGAAAAACATATTTTAAAATGAAATTTGAAGTTAGATCACTAAAAGTGTTACATTAACAAAAATTTCATCATCAAAGGCGCTATATCCGTTTGTGAGTCCTGGCATGCCGCAATATATGCTTCTATCCCTCCCTGTCGAATCCCTTTCTTGTTCATCTTCTCACTGTAATCTCTCCCAAATCATTCTCCACATCGTCCATCTACCTGAGCTTCGGCCGTCCCTCCTTCTCTTTTGGACCGGCTTGTTTGCATAGTTATTTTAGCAAGCTCACTTCCATCCATTCGCATCACGTGGCCCACTTATCCCAGGCAGTTTATTTTGGTGGTTTCAACGATATCTGCTTCACGAAAAGGGTATAGAGTTCAAAATTATATCGCCTTCAGTCGTATATATATTCACAATATGGTCGTTAGTATTTTCCTAAAATTTTACTAATTGTTTGATCAGAAATAATTTTACCTAATAAACATTAATATTTCATCTTCATCATTTCTCTATTCGTATGCCCATTTTAAAAATTACAGTTACGCCTATGTTAGCATTTAATACCAAAGAAGGAAGTTTATTTCCTGGTTGGTATGACTCGAACGTGTCATGTCGTCGTGTATGAGTCTTTTCTTAACATTTTTTTCATGTCGTCGCTTCGGCTTCGGCTGCCAAAGTTGAGTTTGTGTTTTATGGTTTTATAGACGATCTACGAATGTTTTCTTGTACTTTTGCTAACCAAAGCACGTCTAGAACGTGATTTACTAGGTGGTTGTGAAGATGTGATTTTATGGAATAGTTTTGACGTATACTCAGAAAAATAAAACGCGCGTGTGGAAGAAACCGAAGGATAGATTTTTTTTGCGAGAACAAGAAAACATTTAGAAAAACTTTCCCAAAATTTGAAGAAGAAGCGAAAATATACGGATTAATAATAAACCAAACAAAAACGCAATATATGGAAATGAGGAGACAACAAAAAATAACAAATATATCAAAATGAAAGGAGCAAAGACTGTCAAAGAGATAGTTTTGAAAAAGTGTCAGATTTTGAATACTTAGGAGTAACCATAACGAACAGGGGAAAAGAAAAAAAAAAGAGATAGACAAAAGATTAATGAAGGGAAGCAGAGCGATAGGGTCACTAAATTCATTACTGAAAGCAAAAAATGTGTCAAGAACAGCTGAAATGCGAGTCTACGAGACAGTAATCAGACCCTCAGTGATGTATGCCAGTGAAACGTAGATTATGAACCAGCAGGAAGAAAAGAAAGTAAAGATCTGGGAAAGAAAGGTGCTCAGAAAAATCTTTTGAGGAATAAAGACGGCAGAGAATATTTTGAGAAGATGAACAAATAAAGAAATAACGAGAATGTATGGAAAACCAGCAATTACGGCAAAGATACCAGCCCAAAGTTCTAGATGGCTTGGTCACATTATACGCATGCCAGAGAATCGAAATGTTAAAACAATACTAAAGGAGGGAGAAATGGGAAAAAAGAGGACGTCCAAAGAAGTAATGGTTGGAAGCAGTAAAGCAAGACTTGTCAGAAAGGGGCCTACAAGGCCTGTAGGCTTTTATATGAACCAAAAAGCTTTTAAGTTGAAAGATTGTGGTCCGAAGCCTTCTATTTATCAATTTTTATGAAGTTTTAAGCGGTAAATAATTTTTAATTGATTGAAGACAGCAATCTATTTAGCTATTACAATATTGATGATATTTAGATAGATATTGATGTCGCCTTGCGTTGATTCTCGTTTCATTACAGTCAATGGTGACCACTATAGAGCCATGTTTACTGATTTTTTCGTTCGTAAATTGAATAACCTAGACGTGGGGAGTTAGGATTTCAGAAGACAACGAAACATGGAAGATGTGTTGTTACAAGTTGAATAAACCTTGTTGCAAAAACAGTTAAATGACTAAGAAGGAGTCTAATTAAACTTTCAAATATTTTATTCCTTGTCAATTAGGTTTATTTAATACATTAATTAATCTACTTAGAAAGGATGCTTTTAGAAATGACGTTTTATTTACACGTAAAAAACAACGAAAAAAACAGCTGAATAAACCGACAACCAGTCTCTAATAACATAACAAAGGCAATTTGCGGGTCCGTTGTCTCGACTCATAGGCCTGTGGGATGGCCGATAACGAGAAAATACGAGAATGGCACCATTAGTGTCCATCTAGTTGGCTGGGAATATGTCGTCATATTGCTCGTTTTGGCCGTTGTGCGTTTCGCCGTCATCAGGACCGGAGAGGCAAAGGGAACTAACATTATCATCATTTTGCATATTTATCACCGCATTAGCCCCAACTTTCGGAACTGTACGGAGAAATCTCATTATAGCGAAGTGAAATATGCAGAAGCTTTTAGCGTTATGTGACAATTCATGTGTATAACGTACATGCCTACGAGGCGAAATCAACATTTTTATCTTTTTGTCGAAACCTGTTTTGCCAAGTTCGTAGGACGCAGTTTTTGTATCCGTCGCGTTGGTAGTTGGCATTATTATTATCGTCTACATTAACTCGAACAAACAAATCGTAAAAGTCGTGTAGTTATAACGTTAACTGAACACTTTGCAGTACCAAAAAATAACCAACAACTACCTATCTCTCTCTCTCTCATATTATATATATATATATATATATATATATATATATATATATATATATATATATATATATAATTTAAATATTTAAAACCTTACATATACAGGGATAGAACTTTGGAGAGAGCTTGACTAAAGGTGGACAATTTTGAGTAGTTAGTATGGAAATGCGTATAAAAGCGATTCTAAGTCCAAGCTTTCGACTAGGATATAAATTATTAAAGATATTACACGTTTCTTGTTGACTTCTACGCATATAATCATATTCTAATATCATTAACATCAATTCGTTTTTTTTTTCAGACAAACGATCCATTGTGACATTCAATGGAGAGCAACAATACTAGTTTATTGAAACGACGAATTAGTTCTTGTTGCAGTCATTGCCATCTTAATGTATTATTTTAATTTGGGCGGATATAATACGAACTTTAAAAAAGAAAAAATATACGGGTTGATCTATTTAAAATAACAAAGTTCATAATATTTACAGACAAACGAAAAATCTGACAACAATGTAAATACTATATACTCAACACACAAAAGAAAAAACAAAATTAAAAGATGTTCTTATAATTTGAAGGAAAGATAAAGTTACGCGATTTGATTACTACTTTTATGATTAACTTACGCAATTGAAAACTAGTTACTAAATAATAAGGAACAGTAGGAAAACAACAAATTAAAAAACAATAAGAAACCAACATTTTAGAACAAGTAGCTGAAAGAAAGCGAAGCGAATAAGAAATGAAGGAATCAGAAAAATTGTTCCAAAGAAATCAATTATTATAAAAGAGGAAAACAAAAAAAGTTGATAAATTATGGCACGGCTGAACCAAGGAAAACTAGTAAATGTATCTAACGGTTATGGGAAAATTGAGAAAAAGCTTAAAAGAAAACCCAGAAAAATGTCCTTAGACCAAATCGAAGAGGAATGGAGAAAATGGAAAATGAGGAAGGAAACTGCTGGATGATATTGATACTCTTAATTGGACTTCTTCTTCTTTAAGTGCCATCTCCGCGACGAAGGTTGGCAATCATCATGGCTATTCTGACCTTCGAGGCAGCTGCTCTAAACAATTGCCTTGAGCTGCAACCAAACCACTCTCTCAGGTTCTTCAACCAGGAAACGCGTCTTCTTCGTACGCTTTTCCTACCCTCTACTTTTTCTTGAATTATGAGTCTCAAAATCTTGTATCTTTCGCCTCTCATCACATGTCCGAGAAATTATAATTTCCTTTCTTTTATTCTAACCATATAATGTCCACATTTCAAACGCGTTAATTAATTGGACTAAAGGATAATAAAAAAAAGACACTTTGAATTTGACAACTAACTGGACATTATTGTCCAAGATATGACGGATTTCTGCCCAGAATTCTTTTTATATGGATTGATTTACTTGAAATTTTGACAGTCAAGTAGTTTTTTAACAATTATTTGTTTATCCCATTTGAGAAAAGGTCATTTTCAAATGGCTGTACAGGTGCTTTATCTAGAATGGTGTTTTTGTTCTGATTTTATTGAAATTGAATTGAAGTACTATTACCAGTATATTGGTAATATCCATAACTTATGCAGCGCAGTATAAATTTACTATTATTTCCAAGTTGTATTCGAGGAGTAGTACATTCTCGTAATGAGAATGCCGGCACCAAACCATTATCCATTATTTCTTCTTCGACGGTGGAAGGGTAAATCGTCATAAAATACAGTAATTGTCTTAGACAAGTATAACTTAGCAAAAAGGAGTATGTTTCTCTAGGCTACAAGCCTATGAATAGAAATGAAATTGAAGTAGCACTTGCTAGGAACGAGCAGAGCCCTAAAAAGGAGCCCTCCAGAGTGTAAAGCTCTATGTTGGGCACGCTGTACTCTCAGACTGAACAGAGCGATTGTCTCCAGTTGTCGCATATGTATCTGGGCACTTTCAGTACAACCGCCAATAACAATTATTATTATTAATATTGTCTAGAGATGGGGCGATGCGCGCCAAAAAGCGTTATGGATGTTCGAAAGTGGACATTTAGACATCGAATACAAAAATCCAAACATTATGATGTTGAATAATCGGAAAACGGTAAGATTTTCATAGAAACTTTTTTAAAGACCGTAAAAAAAACCTTTAAAATGACCACTGATAAAACGAATTGCGTAAACATTAAAGTAAGGTAAAGTAATTATAACTAAACTAAAATCCGCTTATATTTTTTGTAACGCAGAAAGTAACAAACACACCCCCGCCAAAACCACCCTGGTTGAACCCATTCGTTGTCCATTTAAAATTTACTTCATATATACAAACATTAAATTCTGGAAGTTTAACTGGTTTAGAAGGTTTAGTTTTGGAAAAAGCCGAATTTCAAATACAGTCACTACGTTCGTAATTTCTCAAAAAAATCCCCTTTTTTTCAAAATAACTAAATTGATACAGAAAAAATGATACAATAAAAAAATCAGCTTTTTTATTACTGAAGATTTTGATTTTTTATTTCTATAGATTTAAAATTAACCTAAAAATGAACCGAGATAAATTATTGTTTAAAGGTTCCATTCGCAGCGTTTAGCACCATCTTCAAGCCCTTTCAGTGCAACAATTTTTAAAACGAAAGGCTTGAAACAAAAATAAAATATAAGTACCACTTTGTAGCTTACTTAAAAGCTACAAAGTGATGTATAATAATTTGTTTTCAATCCCTTCGTTTTAAAAAGAGTTGCGCTGAAAGAGCTTAATCGTGCTAAACGCATGAGAATAGAATCTTAAACAAGCTTATCTCGGTTAATTTTTAGTCAATAGAAATAAAAAAAATTATATTCTTCAGTAAAAAAATTTTTTCTATTTTTTTTACCGTTATATCCTGGACTATTATATTTAGGAGAAGGAACAATTTTTTTCATTTTCACGACTATTTAAAACTTTAATTTTTCATTTCCCAACTCGTTTAAATGTCTGTGTAAGTCATATACTTCTGTTTTATAATGAAGCATTCCCAATAACTGCACACTCACCTTTTCTACTACATAAATCTTTCTCTCAAACACGTTTCCCGTTTCTTTTCATTGAAAAGGTTCCGGTGAATAGTGGCACGAGAGAAATTCTAATTTAGTGCTCCAAATCCAAAAGAATTAAAAATGCCGAAACCGGTGCCTGCACTGCCGAGATTGAAATTTTCGGTAGGGTCCTTTTTATGAAAGGGTCTTCCCTCCACCCCTCACCGCTCTATATCAATCCTTTTTCTTCCCGTCCTACAGCTATTTAAAGGTAAAGAATTTGCACGCACGCAAGCCTTTTTCAATAGTACGAAAAAGGGTCACATTGCCGCGATACCGGTGCGAAATCAAAGAGAGAGCGGATATGAGTATGTAATTTTCAAGGACGGAACTTCCCTTCCGGAAAACCTTCCGATTTACAGGAGTCGGTCGACTAAGAGGCTTGTTTAATATGTTTTAGAACTAAGGATTGAAGAGGTGTGTGGAAGAAGGGATCCCAATTGACATCTGACTTATATTGAGTTTTCTTATATTGAGTTCCAAAAATAAATAATTAGTTATTTTTTTAATTTCTAGTGTTACCGACTTTACGTGCCATCTGAAACACGGTGGCGGCTAAGTTAGATTAGAAATTGAAAATTGAAAATTTCTAATGCATTTGCCGGGATCGATATACAACAACTTAATCCGCAAATAAGGCCATTTTTAAAAGCTTCGATCAACGATTTATTAAACGATTGACAGTTACTGATTATAATGTCATGTCGTGTTCAAATGACTATTGAACTTAAAAGACAACGCTGCAAGTAATTCTAGGCGTTTCAAATTAAATAAAATGTACAATTTTTTTCTTTATCTTGAAGCGTCGTCTTTTTAAGGTGGCCATTTGTAAACACCAGTAGTTTACATTTCTCTTAAAATGTGTTTAACCAAGGTGATTTGTTCATATTTATTTAGCCATTCAACAGTTTTTTAAATGAATATTAATATCTTAACCTCTCTAAAATGCTTAAATGTTTTTCTCCTGAGGTATTTTCTTAGCGATTTTTTTACGTATTTTAGTTAAAAAAAGATATTTTAACACAAATATTGTATACCCGAAACATTTTAGACGAGAAAATATTAAACTTTAATTTCCATTTATATTTAAATGCAATTCTAATTAAGAATTGTATTTACTTCAGAAAAACTTGTTCCAATACACCCCCAAACTACTTCTAATTATATTACTAAAGGTTTTAAGCCACTAATATTAGCACTATATTAATTTTAGCCTCACAAAAAATTTTATATATAAAATCTCGTGTCACGATATTTGTCCACGCTAATTACTAAAACCACTGAACCGATTTCAATGAAATTTTGTGAAAGTGTATTGTTTGGTATAACTTATGTGATAGGAAATTTTTTATCTCGATGAATGAGCCTTACTTTTTTTATAAATTAAAGATTTTTACATAACTGCTGCACTGATGTAATCTGTATAGATGTGGGAAGAAGAGGAGTATCTTGAATGAGACACCCAAGAGACTGGTATGGTTGCAGATCAAAATACCTATTTCGATAGTTAGATTTTTAACCATAAGCTCCAGCATAGATATACATTTGAAAACTCCAGGGAACACAAAGCAGATTCTAGATATCCGAACATTAAACTCAACAGACGCAGGAAAAGAACACAAACTAGTACTAGCACTACTAGCAAAAATAAGAATGAAAATAACACCAAAACATTTTCTACAGAAATTCACCGAAGAAAAATTCAATGTAGAATTTGTGGTACGACTCTACAAGAGAAATATACCAAAGGAGGCTAGCACAGTAGATACAGCTGAAACAAATAGACGACATCGAAAATATTAACGCGAGCTGGGAGAAAATTAAAAACAACATTGAAGAAGCAGCCACAGAAGCTCTAAGAAAACGCAAAGTCATACTGAACAAAAGAAATAACAATACACCATGGTTCAGAAAAGAAATAAAAGAGATATGTAAAGAGAAACGGGAGGTCTACACGAAGTACAAAACATCAAATACTACAGAATCAAGAGGCACCTATAGAAGAATACGAAATGAAACAAAGCAGTTAGTAAGAAGAACAAAAAATGAACACTGAAAACAGTTTACAAAAAGGATGGAAAGCGACTTCTACGGTACACAAAAACAAATATGAAGATTCATAAGAAACCAACAGAAAAAAGTGGCAGAATTGAAGGAATACAATAACATACCAGTAAACGAATGGGAAAGATAGCTGACGGAACTGTTTAAAGGAAAGGAAAATACGTACCTGAATTAAGACACGAAATTGAAATCAGTTTTAAGGAAGTAGAGATAGCCATAAATTCACTCAAAAATAGAATAGAAGGTCACCAGGACCAGACGGAATAACCAACGAGCTTCTAAAACACGGAGAAGAAAGTATAACCCTAGAGATGACAAAACTTACATTGCACACAAAAACTAATATTGCACTGCAAGATACCAGACGTATAGAGAAATAGCATAATAATACCAATGTTCAAGAAAGGAGATCCCAACAATTATAGAGGTATAAATCTACTGAACACCACACTTAAGCTTACCACACAAGTCCTAACCAACAAAATCAATAAACTAACAACTTTATCAGATGAACAACAAGGATTTAGGTCCGGAAGATCCTGCGTAGACGCCGTATTTGTACTAAGACAAATCACAGAAAAGGCCATCAAGTACAATAAACCAGCATATCTATGTTTTATAGACCTGACAAAGGCTTTCGATCGCATCCAAGTCGAAGACGTCTTACACATACTGTATAAAAGAAACATACAAGAAAGATAAATGGAAAACTAACAGTTACCTTTTTTAACATTAATGAGGCCCAACATAAGATTGTTATAGCCAAAACCTATTTTAAAATTTTGGGTAAATATTTGTCATGATAAAAAATAATTAGTCTTATTCGAAAAACTAAAATATCTTTACTTACATCATATTAATAGCCCATGTAATAACGTTTACTATAAAACAAATTACAGCTATATAAAAATATTCCTTAATTATGTTCTTACAAAAAAAGCTAAAAATAAGAATTACCTTTTCACGCCAATTTAGAATGTCTGGCCAAAGTACAGTTACTCAAAAAAAGCAACAGTTCCGCGTAGCTTAAGCCATGCGAATATGATTTACGAGTAATTACGGAATTTATTACGATTGTCAGACGGATATCAATCACGGCGTTTCTAATCTGTAATACCTCTTCAATGCGATTTATTATGCGCTGACAAAGATCGGAATTTGATAGGGACAACTGGTACCAATATAATTTATATTAGAACGAGTATATTACAGAAGTCCATAATAGTTTGTCCGCTATACCTTAAATGTTACGAATATTCTACATCTTAATAAATATCTAGATGTTATTTCAATACAGTAACGGTTTTGACTAAGTGGAAAGTATTGTAGATTTATCATACATCTAAATATTGTTCTGAAGCTGTTTTCTTATGTTATGTATATAAAATATACATTTTAAAGTAACTACTATTTAAATGGGAATAAGCCACAATTAAAGGTTAAAGTAAGTTTATTGACGTTTCAATTTCCACTTCGGAAATCGTTCTCAAAATACAAACATTAATAAACTTACTTTAACCTTTAATTGTGGTTTATTCCCATTTAAATAGTAATTACATACATCTAAACTAATAAACAATGTAAGAATTGAGTAATCCGCACGTAATTAATCTGTGAGTTATTTATTACCTATTAGGCAGGTTCAATATACAAAATACTTTAAAAAAGGTACTTTGCTTCGTAGTAAATAATCTGTTTTTTCGGAAAAGAAAATGTTAAGAAAATATTCACCCTATTTGGCTTCGTTAGACTATCATCTTGCACAATCTGGTGTAAAGTACCAGCTCCAGACAAAACACAAATACTTACTCTATAATATCTACAAGAATAATTACTTAACTTTGTACTAAGACTCTTTAATTGAATCGAAGGTTTTTGATACCGTGCAACACAGATATATTACGAAAACAAAATATAGAAGACGTAATATAGGAACAATAGTAAGTCTTTATTGGCATCACAAAGCCAAATCATCTCTCTTCTGCTGTTATCTCTCTTGTTTAACTTAAGCTCCGAAGAAATCTTCCAGGAAGTGTTATATGAATACCATCCAGGTATGTTGGAACCTAGATAACATCTGGATGTCCGCTCTGTATAAAGAAACAATTAAAGTGGCGAATGAGGTCAAAAACCGAGGAGTAATAAGTAAGCCCATAGACATAATACAAGATTGACTGATCATTGCAATACCTGCCCGTTTCCTCTGTGCGACAAAGAAAACTGACTCAAAGTAGTCCCTGCATCTATTTCTAATTTGCAAGGTTTATCGTCCACGTGATCTAAATGACCAATGAGAAGGTCACGTGGTCGATAAACTTGGCTCCTTAGACAGAGTTGCAGGGAATGCTTTGCGCTTTGCGTCAGTTTTATTTGACGCACTGTGGGAACCCGACTGTATTGGAGCAGTCAATCTTGTATTATATTTCTATGGGTAAGCCAGTAATAGTTAAGGTTATGTCAGGACATAACCTCAACAAAAATATAATTTTATTAATCAATTGTGGCTTAATCCCATATAAGCGTGTTTCCCTGCTAGTTGGAAATTGTGTATACAAAACTGTTCATAAGCAAATTTTATTAAATGTTAAAAATGTTTGTTAATAAAACAAATGAAAATAGTAAATTAAATATATATCTTTAAAAAACCAAGACTTTAAAAAAAAATAATTATTTTTGTTTGCAAGTTTAATTTGACAATATTTTTAAGACCCTAATTTTATGAGACTAAAGTTAGTCATAGTAAAGTATAAAAAACAAAAACCATCACTTCTGCTAATTAATTATCACAACCGATATTGTAGGTTGATATAATATTTTGAAATATGCGAAGATTTAAGAGATGAAATAATTAATATTAATTATAAAATGCGTTACAAAAATATATGTTAACGTTTTTTTTTTTCCTAAGTTAATGGCACTGGCAAAGCCAAAAGGCCAGTCAAGATTTCTCATAGTTTTATCATCCATTTCCATTGTTTACATTATATACATATTAATATTTTATACATGTTAAATTGGGATACCATATTTTTAGTGTGTTAGTAAATGCCTAAATATTTTGGTTACTTATTTTCATTTTTAATGTTTTTTTTTTGATATCAGTTGTAACGTTGTAACTATTCTTTTATTTTTATTTTTAATTTCTTTTTATTAGTATTTTTTTATTGTTTAATATTATTCATTTATCGGTTTGATTTTTTTTGTTTTTTTTTTTTTTGTTTTTTTTTATATTGTTTTTTTTTTTGTTTTTGTATATATTGTTTTTTTTTTGTTTTATTATTTTTTTTTAATATTTTTTTGTTTGTTTTTTTTTTTCGTTTTAGGCTTACAAATTTATTCATATGTCGCAATACTGCTTACAAAGTAATATTAGTAGATTTTACATACTGATATATGATGTTGTAGATACTATTATCCTCTAATGTCAATAGATTTGAAACATTTATTGGAAATTTCATTTTGTACGATATTAAATTTTGATAGAACTGATCAATTTCTAATTTTTTTAACGGGCATTCTAAAAGAATATGTTGTAAATCGGCAATTTCATCACATAGACATTTATTATTATCTAACAAACCTATTTTATGTTTATAAGCTGGAAATAGTGCATGATTGCAGCGCATTCGACTTATTATCCGAATAATTGATCGATTACGTGTATTCTCAAACCATGGTTTGTCCCTTATTTTTGGTTGTATATTCTTAAAAAACTGTCCTTTGTCTCCACATTTATATTTTATCTGCCACTGTTCCTTAAGTTCCTTTCGAAAAATTGGAATAAAATCAGACTCTGGTATTTTTAATCTAAGTATTCTTCCATTTTTTGCACCATATTTTGCAAAATAGTCCACTTCTTCATTTTCTTCTATACCTGAATGGGCTTTTATCCATGATATATAAATTTGTTTTCCTCTACTTAATACATTTTGATACAATTCCAAAATATCAAGAAGAATGTAATTTAAATTAGGATTCAAACACAGATTATTAAGTTTTTCTACCGAACTTTTAGAGTCTGTAAATATGACAAATTTATCTTCTTCTTGTTCTAAACACAGATTAATTGCTAATTTTATGGCAATAAGCTCAGCACTGAAAATTGACATCATATCTGATAGTTTGTATATTAACTTAATATTTTTGGAAGGATAATAAACTGCACAGCCAACTCCATGTTCCGATTTAGATCCATCAGTATAAACTTTTTCATACTCTTTCCATTTTACTATACAATCCCGATAATATTCTTTTTGTATAATAATATTGTTTTGACACAAATAGCGAGCGTTAATATGGGTCTTAACTGGAGAAAGAAACATTTCATAAGAATAATTCCATAAAGGGATTCCATTGGATTTATAAAGTTCTTCATATCTTTGTACATTGGTAATAAAACTTTCAACTAATAATGGTATTTTTTTCTTATCCCAATATTTAGATGTTAAGACCAAACCAGCTAAACTAGATATTTTAACCAATAACTTGGATTTCTGACTTCTTAACTTTAACACGAATTTGTCAGATAGAAATCTTCTCCGAAGATTTAATGGCGGTTCGCATGTTTCTGTTTCCATAACGTCTACAGGCGTACTTCCCAAGTATCCAATACTGAGTCGAAGACATTTGTTTTTTATTTTATCTATTTTTTTAAGATTTGTTTCTGCAGCTGAATGGTAAAATAAAGATCCGTAATCTAAAATAGATCTAACGAGTGTTCTATAAAATAGTAACATTATTTTTGGATCCCCTCCCCAGGAGGAATGACCGAAAGTTTTTAATAAATTAACACTATTTTCTGTTCTTTTGATTATATAATTTATCTGTTCTTTCCAATTTAATTTACAATCTAAAATTACTCCTAAAAATTTAGTGGAAGATTTGTAAGGAAACAAATATTTTGATAATTTTATTTGGTGAGGACACCGAAATCTTTTTCTCGTAAAAGTAACTAATACTGATTTTTCTTCGGAAATTGATAAGCCATTATTGAAAATCCAATTATCTAAATTTCTTATTGCATAATTGAGTTGATTATGACCTATCTCGATGGATTTGTGACGAGTGTAAATAACAATATCATCAGCATATTGCAAAACTGATATATTATGTGGGATGTCAACAACTAAATCAGTTGAGTAAATAATATAAAGTATAGGACTTAATATACCACCTTGTGGCAAACCCATAGATGTTTGTCTGCATTCAGAGAATAAGTGGTTTTCTCTGAAAAATAAATTTCTATTACTGTATAGAGTATATAGGTGTTTAGATAGACTTTGGGGAATTCCCATCTGACACATTTTTTTATATAATATGTCTAATTTCACGTTGTCGTATGCCCCTTTTATGTCTAAAAATAAAGCTGATGTTGACTGGTCATTGGAGAGTGAGAATTGAATATCTGTAATGAGAGTGGCCAGGTTTTCATATGTCGACTTTTTTTTTCGAAATCCGAATTGAGTACTATGAATAAGATTATTAGATTCCAAAAAAAAATCCAGTCGTGATTTTATCATTCTTTCGTATGTTTTTAGAACACATGATGCTAAAGATATAGCCCTATATGATGATGCTTGATTTTTTGGTTTTCCTGGCTTAAGTATGGGAACTAAAATGTAATTTTTCCATTGAGACGGTATTTCGACTTTGTTTAACCAAATATCATTTAGTAGATTTAGAAGAAAAATTTTTCCTGATCTAGGAAGATAAAACAACATAGGATAATGTATATTATCAGAACCTGGAGCTGTATTGACAGATTTTTTGAGTGCCATGTCTAATTCTTGAAGTGAAAACTGGTTGGTGAGATAATCTCCATTAATACTATGTTCTCTTATATCTACACAATCAAGAAATGTTGGGTCAGGGGATACATATGGAGGGGTTAAAATGCTGTGAAATTCAGCAAGCCATTCATCATGATCTGATTGATTTTGATTTGAATATTTTCGATTTTTAAAATTATTTACCTTTTTCCATATATTCTTAAGAGGTACCGATCTGCTGAGAGATTTACAATAATTTTCCCAACTATTTTTTTTTATTTGTTTGAAGGTTTTTTTTGCTATAGCATCAGTTCTTTTATATTCTAACAAGTTATCTAGTGTGGGATTGTTCATATATTTATGCAAACTGTTTCTTCGTTTCTGTACTAGAAATTGACATTTTTCATTCCACCATTGTTTGTTTTTATTTGAACTTTTATTTGATTTAAATTTAGGTATAGAAAGATTTGCTGCATTTTCAGTTATTCTTATAAAAGAATTGTAATCCCCAACTTCTGTTTTATTGAACTGTTCTTGAAACTCCATATAATATATATCCCAGTTTGCCTTTTTAATATTCCATTTTCTACAAGATAGTAATTTATTAACTTTGGGTGACAAATATATTTGTGTAATGCATGGTAGATGATCAGATCCATAAAGATCTTTTATTGTGTCCCAATATAGTAAATGTTTTATACAAGGAGAACAAATTGTCAGATCGATAGCAGAATGAGATTGCAAATAATTTCCTATGAATGTAGGTGATCCATCGTTGAGATATACCAGATTATTTCGGTCAAGAGCTTTCATAAGCGTTATGCCATAGTGGTCTGTGTTTGGCCCACCCCAGGCAATATTATGTGAATTAAAATCTCCCGTAAAAATTACAGGTGGATTAAAAGAACTAAAGAATTGATCCCAAATATGCAACGAAATTTTAGTTTTTGGTGGAACATAAAGCGATACAATGGTAATATTTGTTTTATCATTACATTTTAAAATAATGGATGATTGATTACAATTAGGTAGTAAGACAGAGATAGGTAATTCTGTATACAAAAGTTTTGATTTAATAAGGATGGCCGTTCCCCCGCCATTGCGATCTAAACGGTCATCCCTCACAATGTTGTAACCTGGAAGATTAAAATATTTATTGGATGTAAATCTAGTTTCTGACAAGCAAGCTATATCGATGTTATAATCATTTAACAAATATTGTAAATTTTCTTTATTTGAATTTGCCGATTTAAGGTTCCATTGACATAGAGTTATATGATCCATGTTCAAAAAGGTTATTTAAACTAGTTTTAATAATATTTGTAATTTCGTTTTCCTGTATGTCTAATTTATTTTTGTTCTTTATTGTATTTATGGTTGATAAAACTATCTGAAAAATGACATTTGCAATTTCATTATTTTCGGTTTCTCTTATGACATTTTCTGATTTATTTTCATTTTGAATATTGGACTGATATTGTTCTGAACTCAAAATTCCCCCTTTCTTAAAAGGAAGATTAACTGAACTAATAATGGATTGATGCGCTGAAAATGTAGGATCGGGAGATAAAGGATAAGATCTTTTACTTTTTTTTGTTAAGTTATTTAATTGGGCTTGAGAGTATGAATGGGAGTTCGATCTTTGGAAAATGGATCGCGTATTGGATTGGTGTGTTATTGGTGGAACGGGCTTGGACGATGTTGAAGTTACATGGACATTAACTGAATTTGAGGAATTTTGTTGTAAATTAGGATTAATTATATTATTATCAACAGCATTCGAAGGTAAATGCTTAGATACAATATCTGCATAACTTTTTTTTGGAATACTACTACTAGCATCCTTGAATGAACAATTTGTCTGTGACATCATTTGTTTAATCTTTTCTTGTCTGTTGTACTCCGGGCATACATTAAAATCATTAGTAAAATGGTTTCCATTGCAAGAAAAACACTTTACTGTAAATTCGTCTGATGGGCAGGTAACTGTGTCATGATTCTGAGAGCATTTAAGACATCTAATTTTACTTCGACATTGTTTACTAATATGTCCATAGCGGTAACAATTATTACACATTACAACCCTTTGTTTATAAACTTCTACTTCGTAAAGAACTTTGTTAATCTCTATATACTTAGGTAAAGTTTGACTTTTAAAGGAAACCAAAATAGTACTTGTAGGTATTAATTCTGTTTCGTTATCCGAGTTTTTTACTTTTCGGTTCATTCTTTTAACAAATTCCACTTCAAATTTACAATGAAAATCATAGGCCCTAATTTTATTTTTTAAATATTCAACTGGTAAATCTTTATCAATGAATCTAATAATTCCTAATCGAAATATTAAAAATTTAGGAATATATGCAGACAAGTTTTTATTTTCTAAAATGTGAGATTTTAACAATACATTAGCACTCAAATAATCCTTACAAAAAACCCGAA
The DNA here is from genome assembly GCF_040954645.1 of Diabrotica undecimpunctata. Taxonomy (NCBI): domain Eukaryota; kingdom Metazoa; phylum Arthropoda; class Insecta; order Coleoptera; family Chrysomelidae; genus Diabrotica; species Diabrotica undecimpunctata. The sequence continues at coordinate 136,572,666 of NC_092810.1, forward strand.
TTCGATTTCTTCCTATCGATTGAATTTGTTTTATTTTTTTATCTAATTCCGGATGTGAAGTTAAAATTATTTCTCCAATTTTTATTGCGTTTAATTGGCCTGTATAATTATCCATATTATTTTCAATGTAAATCTGAAACGGGCCTATATCATTAGACTGATAAAGGAATGTTGTTTTTACTTTTTTGATCGTTTCATTATTATTGTGAACGGAAAAACTTGATTCTGGATTTGAACTAGCCTCAACTATCTTATCCTTTAATATAATTTGTTTTTTATATTTTTTATCTTTAGTATTCCGATTTAATGCAGGAGAATCTATAATTAAATTTAAATGATTTGAACCACTTATCTGATTATTTCCTAGATCTAAGTTTTCTGGAGGATCCGGTAGAGGTGGGGGTTTCCCCCCCTCATCCACTTCCATATGAATGCACTAAGCTTTCACAACACCCTTATAACCACAATTATAACTAATTTTCAAATAATTAAATTTGCCTTTTAAAATGATTGATTGTACTAAACTTCTAAGATACACGTGTAAGCACAACAACTGTTCACGCACGATATGTTAACGTTGTACTTCAGGAAAGAGCTTTAAATTAACTTATTTCTCAAAAACCGGTACAGATATAGGAATATAATAAAATAATCTTTTTCCTTGACATAATTCTGGATCTGGTAACTTTTGCAATATTTGGTAAAAACTGACATCAGAAATCTGTTGTGGAGCTAAGATGGCAACCGCTTGTTTGGTACTACTACTGCGTCTTAGTGAAAACAATCCCTTTTTTTGACTATTTTCAGGAGTTTTAGTAACGAAAATTTATTTAAAATAATTGAATATCTAGTATGTAGCCACAGTTGTTTTTTTAATCTGATATGTTTAAATAATTTTATTTTATTATTAAGTATTCATGTAAAATAGGTCCAGTATCCTGCGCTATGAAACGGCAGGGGACTGTTTTCCAGCGGACTGTGAGCCAGAGGACTGTTATTTTTACATAAATACTAAATAAAACAAAATTATTTAAACATATCAGATTAAACAAACAGCTGTGGCTACATACTAGATAATCAATTATTTTAAACAAATTGTCGATATTAAAACTCTTAAAGTAGTAAAAAGAAGCTTAACAGGGGACTGTTTTCACGCTGATACGCGGAGTTCACCAACAGACGCAATAGTAGCACTAAACAAAATAGTTACCCGCTTAGTTTTCCTTCTTCTTCTTCTTTCTTCTTGTATGTAGGCTTTAAAGCCTGTTTCTTCTTCAATATAAGCATCCTAAATTGTTTAAATTATCGCACCATTTTTTTCTTGGTCTGCCAATACTTCTTCGTCCATTTGGTGACTTAACTCGTGCTATTCGTACTATCTCATCCTCTGCGATTCTATTAATGTGTTCGTTCCACTCCTGTTTCCGTTTTGTCACCCATTTATGTCTTCCAGATTGCATGGTCTTCTTATGTTTTCGCTTCCTCTATCCAACAGACTTTTCCCTGATATTCCTCGGCGTATTTTATATTTTCATCTCTGTTGTTTCTAGTAGTCGTCTCGTTTTAGATGCGTCAGGTCTTGTCTCCGCCGTGTATGTTAATATAGGTCTAATTGCTGATTTATAGATTCTTGTTTTTGTGTCTTGTCTTAGGTGTTTGTTCTTCAATACAGTGTCATTAAGAGATCCTGCCGATTTACTTGCTTTTAAGCTTTGTTGTCGTACTTCTTCTTATAACTATGTCGTAACTAGTTATATCTATTCCCAGATATCTAAACCTTGCTGCCTTATTTACCCATCAATTTCGATTTTACATCGTAGTGGGTATTTAGATGTTGTCATACATTTGGTTTTTTCTGCTGATATTATCATATTGTATTTCTTGGCTGTGGTATTGAAGATATGTGTTAATTTTAGCAGCTCGTCTTCTGTCTCGGCGATTAATGCAGCGTCGTCTGCATAAAATAATACTTGGATTTCTTTGTTCCCCATTCTGTAGCCATGACCTTTACGTACTGCTTGTATTATTTCGTCCATTATTATATTAAAGAGAAGTGGGCTTAACGAGTCACCCTGTCTGACTCCGCTTTGCACTGGTATACACTGTTTAGTTTTCCATTTATCTTTGCCTGTATTCGATTATGTAAGTAAATGTTTTCGATGGTTTGTATATTGATTGGTATGTTTCTTTTTCCAATAAAACAAATTTCACATCGATTGCGTTCCGCTTCACGATTTAAATGTCAAATTTAAACAGGGGACTTTTTTTTAAATAATTTGAGGACAACATTTGCACATAGATATTTTTTATTAAAATTTTTTAAAAATTATAATGGTAATGTCTACAGATGCTGACCAGCTTTTTTTAAGTATTTGGATATTTTTTATTCAATTATTAACGACAAAAAAAAATAAATAATATAACAATATTCGTAATTCTGGAAAAGGGACGCACCAGGGGACTGTGTTTTGAGGTGTTTGAGGCTCATTTATTTAATTATTCCTTTATTAAATTACTAAATATTCTATGACGTGCCAGGCATAAAATTAGCTTCAGACAGAAATTTTCCGTGTAGTGGAGAATTACTCAAACACAATATTTAACGGCAATTATTATTTTTGTAATTATTGAACAGTCTTTAAAATAATGAAGTATGAAAAACTTGGTGGTTAAAGGCTGGTAAGGGGTCTTGGGGGCGACATGAAGCTGCCGATGCTTTTGTCGTAATAAAACGCTAAGAAATGCCCACTGTTTTCCAACGAATGAGTTGGAGGTTTTAGGAATAAAACTCAGCTCTGGCAGCAAATCCTACTCTCACGTCCACGAAGACATACCATGTCGCGTAACCACTGGGTGCATGGCGTACAATGGGAGTACGTTATGTAGCAGACGAGAGAGGGTAAAAGGCGAGTTTCTGGCGCCTAAAAACTGGAACATATCGGCTAGGGGAATAAACCCCAACAGAAAATTCGGTCCTCCAAGGATGGGGGTTAAGTCGTAAGGCCAGCGACCTTACACTTGTGAAAATTCTACAGTGCTAAAATACCCAATGAGCCTCGGTTACCGGACGGAAATTACAGTAGACGAAAACAGGATGGAAAATGGACCATGAATTACGGAATCTGGAATATATAGGGAATCCGGAACAAACAACAAGAAATTATGCAGGAATTCGTAAATCGAAAATTAGATATAGCCATTCTCTCTGAGACCAAGAAAATAGGAAATGGAAGCGAAAAATTAAAAGACTATGTACATTTCTTCTCAGGAGTGGGAAAGGATCAAAGAGCAAGAGCAGGGATATCAATATTTGTACACAAGAAATTTGAAAAATATATTAAATCTTGGGAAGCATATAACGAACGTTTTATTAAAGTGACGGTTCTCCTAAGAGGAACACAAATGACAATTCTGGGGGTATATGCCGTAAATGATGACTACTCAGTGCAAGAAAAGGAAGCTTTTGAAGAAGACTTTAGAAAAATCCTGAACGAAATTCCTAACAGCCATGAGATTATATGCGGAGAAGACCTGAATGCCAGAGTAGGAAAACAAGTTCAAAGTAAAGTGGTAGGCATGCATGGAGAAGAAACTGTTAACAACAACGGAGAAAGGCTCATAAATATATGCCAACAATATGAGTTAAAGATTTTGAATGGTTTTTTCGCCCACAAGAACATACATAAATACACCTGGTATCAGCACACAAGAGGTCTAAAATCGATAATAGATTATTTCATAACAAGACAACAAACTAAGTTAAGAGTACAGGACGTAAAGGTGAATAGAGGAGCAGAGTGCGGCTCGGACCACTGCCTGATAATAGGAAAAATATATACACCATTCGTAGACAGGAACCACACAGACATCAACAAAGAACACAGAGAAAAAATAGAGAGAACTACGTACACCTTAGATAATCTAGATAACGAGAGCACACAGTTACTTTACTCCTGGAGACTAACACAAAAACTACAGGAATCACACAGATCAACGACGGATGAATACGAACATATAAAAAACTGCATGAAAGACGCAGCGCTAGAAGCCTTAGGGCCACAGGTACGAAGAGTAGATAAACCATATTGGTGGGATAAAGAAGTGGAAGAAAAGATAAAAAGAAAGAAGGAAGTATATCTACAGTTATTACAACAGGGAGACGAACATACAAAACAACAATATAAAAACTTGAATAAAGAAGTCAAACGAGAAGTGGTTAAAAAGAAAAATAGTACATGGGAACAAAAATGCCATTACCTAGACAACCATATAGGAGGGACAAAGAGCTCTGAAGCCTGGAGAACTATAAAAACGATGAGAACAACGACAAAAAACCAAGTCATAATAAATAGAATACCAAAGAACACATGGGTAGAGCATTTTGAGAACTTATTAACAGAGAGAAGAGAAAGGTTTAAACAGACAAATTAACAAGTGGAAGTAGAAGGAAGAATCGAAATATCAATAGAACAAGTGAATGAAGCAGTTAAGGGAATGAAAGTAAAAAAATCTCCAGGCCCAGGCGGAATACATCCAGAGTTGATTAGGTATGGATCATCAAAACTGTTTGAGATGATCCGAAAATTATTCGAAAGATGCTTAAACGGAGAAGAAGTTCCAGAAGAATGGAGACAATCGTATATCTCTCCAATACACAAGAAAGGCACAAAGATGGATCCTAAAAACTAGAGAGGGATCGCAGTGATTGCTACTATAGGCCGACTATACTCAAAAGTACTACGAAACCTGATAGAAAATGATATTAAAGACAAACAACCCGAAGAACAAGCGGGATTTAGGGCCGGACGCTCCACTATGGATAATATCTTCACATTAAAAATTGCAATGGAAAAACGAGTGCAGAGAAATAGAGAAACTCATATAGCTTTAATAGATTTGGAAAAAGCATATGACAGTGTACCGATCTCCCAACTATGGATAGAAATGGGTAACTTGAAAATAAACCCAATTCTTATTAACGCCACTCAAAAATATTACGAACAAAACTTTGCAAGAATTAAAATGGGACAAGAAATCACCTCTCCTTTTCAAACAACAAAAGGACTAAGACAAGGCTGCTGTCTGTCACCCACCTTATTTAAAATCTATTTGGACAGATCCTTAGTGAAATGGGTAAAAAAATGTAGAAACATGGGAATAACGGTGGAAGAAAACAAGCTATATACACTTTTCTTTGCGGATGACCAGGTAGTAATTGCCAAAGACAGCTTCGATCTTAGCTATATGGTAAGAAAACTGCAAGAAGAATATGAGGTGGCAGGTCTAAACATGAATATGACAAAATGTGAATATCTCTCAGTGGGAACAGATGAAATATGTGACCTAGTCTTGGAAGACGACAAAATCAAAGGCGTGCAATCCTGCAAATATTTGGGGGTCATTTTCAACAAGAAGGGAAATAGCGCAGATGAAATCAGGGAAAGAATAAACAAGGGCAGAGCAGCGACCCGTGCCTTAAACTCTCTTCTCTGGTAAAAAACAATTCGACGAGAAACCAAAAAACACATTTACGGTAGTATAGTCCAAAGTATTACACTTTACGGTTCGGAAGTATGGGACGTCACCAAAGCTAATAGAAACAAACTTATGACGACAGAAATGGATTATCTGAGACGAAGCTGCGGTAGATCGAAACTGAAGAGAGTTAGAAACGAACAAATAAGAAACGAAATGAAAATGGAGAGAAATATCAATGATGACATAGAAAGAAAACAATTAATCTGGTTCGGACATGTTAAAAGAATGCCAGAGTACAGATGGCCTAGGAGAGTACTGGAATGGATCCCTCCTGAAAGAAGAAAGAGAGGACGACCACGGAGAAGTTGGCGCAACGATATTGATGAAGCAATGGCGGCAAGAGACTTAGAAGAGGCAACTGCATATGACAGAAAAGGATGGAAATTGGGGACGGAGAAGCGGCGACAGCCGTAATAAATCCGTTATTATATTATATATAAGTATGAAAAACTTTACAGTTAGTACAAGAATAAATTTTGAATAACCAAGTCACACTCTTTTTCATATTCAACCAATATTATTACTGATTTATTTGAAGTACATATTCTACACTTTTTTTTTCTACAAGTCACGGAATAAATGACCATACGAGTAAAACAATACAACATTTTTTTTTAAATACACTGGTATATAAACCAATAACCTTGGTATAATGCAATAACAGTCTGACTGGTAAGCTAGACGCTAATTACATGGTTTCATTATGTTTTAATGCGACTTTGTGCAGTAAATTGACTATACTTATTGTGATGTCACTATTAATTTAATATGTCTATTTCCACCATCTGAATTTCAAGGTCGTCAATTGGAGGTGTGGCAATATGTTCATCTGATAAGTTCCGTCTAGTATTGAAATATGTGATATTTTGGTAACTGTTGTACGTTGTAATATTATTTTGCAGATATGAAAAAATGTTAACTGTAAAAGAAATATCACTGGAAGAGTTAGAAGCTTTTATAGGTAAATACATTCATTACAGTTATAAAATAAATTAATTTTAAATTTTGCATTTTTATTCATGATTTACTTCTTCTGGCTGGTGTTCATAAAGGTGCCGGAGAATCTCTGCAGGAACTTTGGAGAAATTCTGATGGTAGGCCCATTTTTAGAGCTACTATGTCTCTGAAACGGTTTTGTAACATCAGCCGCTTTTTCGATTTGATAATAAAGAGTATCTTCTTCCTTTACTATTACCTATTCGACGGAGGCACGACAAGTTATCTCCAATTAGAAGTTTTTTTGATTTATTTGTAGTACAACTTCCCAAAATGTTTGTTCCATATAAAAGCCTCACTGTCGACGAACAACTTGTACCATTTAGAGGTAAGTGTCCCTTCAGACAGTATATTCCAACAAAACCACGTGGGAAATACGGAATTAAACTATGGCTTTTATCTGATGTCAGATAAAAGCCGAGAACGATAAAAGTACGCAAGACTGCATACCTTGGACACATACTAAGAAATAATAAATATAGTCTTCTGCAGGTCATCATGCAGGGTAGAGTCGATGGCAAAAAGGGAATAGGTAAAAAGAGGAAGTCATGGCTGCGAAATATTCGAGACTGGACAAACATGACTGTAGACGAATTATTCCACGTTGCAAAAGACAGAGAAGCTTTTAAAAATGTGGTCGCCACATCGCCAGTCGCCACGGCATAGGAAGAAGAAGATCTGATGTCAAAACTGCGTATGTGTATTGTGGAGAAGTGTATACAGGAAAAGCAGAAAATCAGCCCCGTGACGTACATCAGGGCAGAAATGTGGTTTTACGACTTATAAAAGATGTTCAGAATTCTGGGCGAAACATAACCACGGATAATTTTTTACTGACTACCATTTAGCGACTGAATTATTCAAACGTAAACTAACACTAATTGGAACATTACGAAAGAACAAAACTTTTATTCCAGTTGAATTTCTACTTCTTGAAATACTTACTTGAAATAAAAGTAAAGAAGCCCTATCATCAATTTTTGGGTTTCAGAAGAATATGACTTTGGTTTCATATAGTCCTAAAAAGGATAAATCTGTTATTCTTTTGTCCTCGATGCATTTAGATGACCAGGTGTCATTGCAAGAACATAAGAAACCAGACATTATTTTAGAATACAATAGAACCAAAGGAGGTGTAGATACAACAGATAAATTAGCGTCAGCTTATACCTGCAAAAGAGGAACTAGAACAATATAATAGGAGCAAACTACATAAAAGTAGGTTTTTTATAAAAGAATTGGCATATAATTTAACAGGAAAATGCCGAACTACCCGAATGACAACAAATGTTCCACAAAAAATCCAAATAAATTTACATGCAGTAGCTGGAACAAGTGGAAATTCAAATGAAAGTCCAAAACGTGGAAGGTGTAAAGACTGCGGATGGGAAAAAGACAGAAAATCTAGTACAAGATGTCAAGCATGTAAGAGGTTTATTTGTCCTAATCATTCAAATATTTTTTGTAAAAGTTGCATTGAATAAATATTTAATTTTAATTGAATATAAAGTTTTATTATATTTTTTATTACAAAAAAAAATGTTTTTAGTTCATTCAAATATCTTTTGTAAAAGTTGCATTGAATAAATATATAATTTTAATTGAATATAAAGTTTTATTATATTTTTTATTACAAAAAAAGTGTTTTTAGTTTTTATACATCGATAACATGAAACTACAAAAGCTTCTACGAATTAATAAAAAAAAAATTGGAATTTAATTCACAATAGATATGAGTTTTATCCACTGGGTCCACCCGTACCCACAGACAAAGAATGTAACATTTACTTCGGGAGAGTAGGAAGGTTAAAGATGAAGCAGTCACCTTTAAAATGAGAAATTTTGAAAGTTAAACGCACGTATGAAAGCTGACTTATTCTTGGAAAAACCCCATCGAATGCCTATTTTGCAATTGCTTTTCACGAAATATGTTATAACTTCTGTTCTAACCACAATCGGATCGAAGTTTTCCAAATACCATTTTGTATATTTTTTTAAAAGGAACAATTTTAATTTTGGTAGTTATAATTAATTATCTCTAATAGTTTATTAGATGCAATCATTTAAAGAATTAAATTGTTAATAAAAAAATATCTGACGTGTTTTTGGCCTGGTACCCTCAAAAAATCGATTCTACGGACCAAAAAACATAAAAAACCGTCAATGTACTGAGGGAACTCAAGTGCATACCCAATCCACTCTGGCTCCCAGGGTGTTGTTAGATACCTGTGTCAAAGACTGTCACGAAAAAGGCTTTTTATTTACTGATTTCTCTGCTCTACATTATCAGATTCCATACTCGATTTTTCTCTCAATATTTTTTTGATTAGATTAAAACTTGTTGAACTTTGGTTCAGCTTTTATTCTATAACCAGTTGTCACAGAACGAAAATAGATGCAAAACACAAGAATGGAAATTTTTACTTTCTATTAGTAAAAACGATTTTGGAATTATTACTAAAGCTCGGATTTATAGGCAACAAAAATTGAAGAAAAAGGCGCCTATAAAGGCAAAGATTTTTATTAAAAAAGACAGGAATATTAACATTTAGGCAAAATATAGGCAATAAAGGAATATAACTTATTATTTATTGTACAAAGTGAATTAACGTAGTATTAACTTAAGGCAGGTATATTTACACATCATAATCATAACATTAGTATAAATAAACTAGTAACTAAATAACTGTAAATTAATAATTAAACATTGTAACCACTTAAAATTTTATCATTAATAGAAACAACTAAATGTTTTTCAATATTTTCGGTCTTAAAACTATGTCTTCGATCACTTAAAATTAATTTGTACATTGAAAACGAACGTTCGACATCGACAGATGTAATTGGAGCATTTAGAGCGGATAATAAATCTGGCATAATTTGAAATTCCTCGGAAAATGTCCCATTCAAAACTTTAGCAACATTAGATAAAAACGAAAAACCTTCATTCTTGTCGAAAACATATTTCATTTTTTTTTTAAATTAATTGACCGTTACTTCCAGGTGCCGATTTAATTTTCATCTTTAAATTATCTATTAATTTTACTGACTCACATAAATTTATCTCTTGTTTTTCTAATAAGGTAATTGTGGTAACTATTAATTTATAATTGTCATTGATATAAGCGAGTTCCTGTTTCAATTTGGGATTTTTTAATATTTTTTTTGCTTCTCGAATGGCTTCGGAAATATCATCATCAAATTCTGACATAACTAATACTATTTCATTGCAGTGTTCAAAGTAAAAAAGACTGCTTCGAGCCAGGTTCCCCACCTTGTAATTACTGGTTTAGGTGGCAAAGGGACACCGGGAAGTCTTTCTTTATATATTTGCACCCTCAACGGAGCCTTTACAAAAACCTTTTTCATAAAATTTATAAAATTATTTACCAACGGAAACAGATTTCTTATTTCTTCAGCAATTCTATTTACCCCGTGGGCTACACAAGTGCAATGAATTAAATTAGGATAAAAAATCTTTAAATTAACAGCAGCTTTTAACATATATGCCGCAGCATCTGAAAGCATTAAAACTATTTTATTCACTGGTATAGCGTTGGGTAAAAAGAGGTTTGTTAAACTATCTTGTATAAATCGACTTATTGTTAAATTGTTTGTTTTTTCCAATTCTTTAACGGCAACTAAATAAGGTTTTCTCGCAAAGTTTTCGTTCAAAATTCCAATCATTAAATTAGCTATATACCTGCCGCATACATTTGTCGTTTCATCCACGATAATATACAAAAAATTGCCCTCTAACTCACGCTTAATTTTTGAAATACATTCCACATAATATTTTTCCACAGTATGTTTTCTCAATGTACTCTCGTCCGGTAAGGATTTATTAAGATATTTTTCGAAAAAGCATTTAAAACTAGGGTTATTAACTTTATATAGAGGAATGTTGGATGCAATCATTATCTGGTATAAATCAAATTTAAATGCGTCTTCCTCCTTTTTTTTGGACTGCTTAAACTATCCCGCAGAGATATTTGGGCTAACTTAGAGGAATTTAATTTTTCCAAATTACGTTTATGAAGTGGGGTTCCACAATGCTGGCCAATAAAGTACTTTTTTCTACTTGAAATCTGAGAATTAAAAAAAAAAATAATTAGAATCCCAAAACCGCTTTAGAATTTAGTTATGTTGTGGGACGAGAAAAAATAAAACTTACCGATTTGCCGCATGGTTTACAAAATGCTCCATCTCCTTCTAGAGAAAGTTCCGAATAAGGTGCGATCCATAGCCTTAATTTAGATGTCATCTTTTCACACAAATATCTAAAACGTTTTAAAACGTGTTCTTTGCTTTTCGGTATACGCAACAAAACTAGGATATAGCAATTTGTGACTAAACTCTGATACAGTAACCGACTGTACAACTGATAGTTAACCCTCAAGTCTCGATCAGGTACGTTTTCCTAGAAATCTGTTATGTAAACAAACCATTGATATTTTATTATTGACCCAAAATTTTATTATAGAATGGTTTAGTAATAGAATAATATCATGGGTAGTACCATGAAATTTTAAAAAAAGCACAAATAGGCGGAATTTACGAAAAAAGGCAAAAAGTGCAAAAAACAATTAAAATAGGCAAAAAAGGCATTTTGCCTATAATCCGAGCTTTCATTATTACATTCGCTAATGTTTGTGGAGAAAGTTAATTTCTTTGCACTACACACCCATCTTTTGAGTACCCTTTTGTCTGATAGCGACTCTTTGTTTTCAAAGCTGGTCAGATGTATAACTTAAAACTATTGTTTTTTTTTTAATTGAACAGATGTACACTATAAAGAAATTGAACACTAAAAACAAAGGATATAGTTAGTTATTAATATTTTAAATAGTCCTCATTACAAACAAATTAATATGTTGATGTTTTGTTTGTATTAATTAGTTCACTCCGTATAAAACTTAGTTCATCCATAATCTAAAACAAAGCCGAGCAATTTAATGTGTCTCGACTAGGCTATCTTCCATCTGCGCGGCTCTAAAATGGATATGAATTCTTGAAGCAAGTAAAATTTGAATTCATGCATTTAGTATGCTATGCACTGTGCACAGTCATGACATGGGAGGCTCGTTTGTTTCATTTGATATGTAGATGTCGGCAAAGTCGGCATTTTCTATTGTGTAGGAGTGGAGTAATTATTCAATTAGCCATTTTCAACCCACTTGTGAAAAGCAATTTCAAGTAGTTACAACGCGAACAAACAGTACCGGCATTCGGCATTGAAATGCACCTGCTCGAAACAAAAGACAAAAAATATTTTCTTGATATGATATAATGTATACTGACTTTCACAAAAATTCGAACCTCCGGTTAGATTTGACCAATTTTAATGATAATTATACAGCATGTGTGATCAATTGCATTTAAAAAATAATTATTTTTTTTTTGATAAGTTTTTCCTTAAATATTCCAAAAACTCGTCTGATAATGCATAGAATTAAATGAATATTGTAGTATATTCTGTGGAATGTTATTTCAAGCTTCTTGAATTTGGTGACGGAAGTCAAATAGGTTATTTGGTGGTTAGTATAAATCAAAAATTGTAAATTTCTGCGTTTTTCACGTTATCTTCTTAACCCTGAACTACTTTCGTGCATATACACCCACATAACTACTATCGTGGGGTCATAAATGACCCGAATTTTAAAAACTTCTAAACAAGATATAAAAATATATTTATTATTTTTTTTGTATTTTTGATAAATGCATGTGTATATAAAGCGCAAAACGTGTAAATTTGAGCGCAAAATACTAAGGAAGATATTTGGACCAACCCAATGCAGCGATGGTTCGTGGAGAATTAAAATGAATCACAAGCTGGATGAACTAATGCAGAGCGCAGATATTGTCAGATTTGTAAAGTCACAAAGACTAAACTGGCTTGGTCACCTAGAAAGAATGCCAGATAATCGAGCTGTAAAAGTAGTCCAGAGATGGAAGCCCCAAGGAAACAGAACAAGAGGAAGGCCCCGTAAAAGATGGATAGACGACGTAGAGAGGGATCTTAAAACCATGAACATCAGGCAGTGGCGAAGGAAAGTATCCGACAGGGCAGAATGGAAGAACATTGTTAAGCAGGCCAAGACTCACAAAGGGTTGTAGCGCCATTAGAAGAAGAAGAAGAAGAAGCATGTGTATATAAAAAAGAGATTTTTTGTAAACTTAAATTTTATTTCAAGAAAATTAAGATGGTGTTTAAATTCAAATATGGTTGTATAAATTAATCAATACATTTTTCCTCCCCTGTATTTCCGAGCCTCAAGAAATTTTGATCGATCAAAAACATAACTCATTATTATACCAAAAAAGACATCTTAAATTGAAATCAACGGTTCATTTTTTGAAATGTAGTTTATAATAGTTAATCTTGCAATAATTGCAAATCTTGCTTCTAAATACTGTTCATTTATAAGACTGATTCCCAGCTCTTGAACAAAATCCGATCGATTTTTTCTAACCCCAGGATTAGCTGCGTGAAAAATAATGTTTCTGTTTACTATAGCAATATCCATTATGACATACCAAATTACTAAAGGCTATCACTGGCATCTTCGACCTTAACGATAGTGCACATTTTTGATCAAATGCATCAACGCCCCCTTTCGACGAATTGTAGAAAACTATTATATCAGGTTTTTTACTTTCCTGGTCAACAGATTTGTCGTGATGCATGGACGACAACATAATTACACTTTTATTTTTTTTTAGGGACATATGATATGTTATTGTCTCGTGTAAAACAAAATAAACACTTATCAACTTTGTAATTTTTAATATTGTTCTGAAGCTATTTTCTTGTAACATGTTAAAGTAATTACTATTTAAATGGAAATAAGCCACCATTAAAGGTTAAATTAATTTTATTGACGTTTCAATTTCCACTTCGGAAATCGTTCTCAAAATACAAACATTCGTAAATTTGGTGGTGGTAAAGTGGTGCACGAAGTTTCATATTATTTTATTAGCGTAGCAAGTCGTAGATACCTATCTGCTTTTAAGAGTCTAAGTAATTATTTTGTCAGTTTCCGGCAAACATTTGTTTAAAGAAACGTTGCATCGGGTTTAAATGTTTTAAGTGTATGGTATATATTAAATTTAAATATGTTTACCGTTCGAAAAAAGTGCTTGGATAAAGTGTTTTTCCCAGTTAAAGCAGGGATATATTATTTTGCAAGCTCTGTTTCAAAATTTTAAGTTACATTCATTTTCATATTTCGTTTTTTAAATAAGGAACTGCCAAGCAAAAGCATCGTGTCCCACAAAAGAATATTTTTCAGGAACGGGTATTTTTATTGGACAAATTTGCTTTATCTTATATAGAGACGGACATAGAGAGAATCATCAAAATACAAAAATTCATCGTATGAAAATTCATTTCTTTTTGGTGTTTGAACATTTTTTTCTTCTACTGAGCATATTGCATCACAAAACAGACGATTCGTTTTAAAATTCTTGGGCTTTGGTAAAACGCGTTAAGGATAGGGCTGTGCCTAGGTATTTTAACATGATTTAATGCAACTCTTGTTGTATCTCTTGTAAAAAGTAGTAGACAGAGCTTTTCCAATAGGACATCTGGTAGAGAAGTCTACCAAACATTAGTTACCTCGGCAGTTAGGGCGTTTGGAAGTATTTTTCGTAGAACAAACGAAAAATTTGTGTTGTAGTCCACCATTGTGACTTTTCTGGGGCATTCTGTGTTAAGATATTCGCTTCTCTTGCTTCAAAAATGCTTCCTTTTTATGCTGCACAACTTGCTAGACCTTTTACGCTTCCTGATAAAGTTGGTCGCCGTTTTGCTGGTTACTTACAATTCTGTAATTCTTCTTTATATTCGGATGACCTGTATATACATCCAGTTCCATCGTGACAGAGTACCGCATGCCGAAAGAAGCTGTTTTTAGGTTCCACTTGCTCATTTTCATCTCACAGAAGTAGCGAATACCACCAAGCAGCACGAGTTCCTCCAAGTAACAAGGTGTATTGCTTCTAGAAATGAATGATGCTCAACTCAATAATCTTTTACTCAATTCTGAGCAATGATCAGATCCAATTTTCACCAGTTTATTTATTATAATCGTACAACCAATGTGTTGAGATAATGAAACACTAATTTCCTTGGTCAATATAATTTTGGCAGCATTTTTTTTCACACATTTTTTTGGTTCCTCTTCATTCTTAACTCTAAAATAATCTCCAGAACAAACAATATCGATACTAGTTAGTTATTGTATATTCTAGCTGCAAACACAGTTCATACAAAAAACAATAAAACATTTTAAATATATTCTATAACAAAATGTTCGAGTAAAAAGAAACTATGACCATTATGAACATGAACAAGAAACATATTAATATGTATACCTTAACATAATTGTTAACATGTCTTAAGTTTGTTATGACATTCTGCAATAGATTAATGAAGTTAAATAAGAAAAATAATAATCGAGTAAGAATATTTACCTAGCCTGACTCTGTAAATGAGTGGATGCAGTCGAGGCCATCTCAGCGAGATCTAGACTTTTGAATTATAGAAACTGATGTCAGTTGCGTACTGACAAGACCGGACAAAAGGGTAATAAGTCTCGTAGTTGTAAGGTTTTGCGTAACCGTTTGATCTTTACCGAGAACACTTAATGGCCAGGTGGTTGAGTAAGACACACAAAGAATAAATTTATTACTGAATCTGTACGATCATTTAAGTGACTTCTGGACGTTAGAACAATACTAGAATACAGGGATATCTCGACGTTTAGATGTTTTTAAAATGTGTTCACGTAACCAGATCTTTTCGATGTGTAAAGCAAACATAAATAGGTTTTTTTTATTTGGTTGACAGAGTAATTGAAAGTTAAAGGACCTAACTTGAAGTAAAACAGATAAGAAGTATATATCACCCTAATTATTTTCCATTGATACATGTTCTTAACATTAAACCAAGCCTTACAAGCAAGATCTAATTTTATCAAATATTTTAAAAATAATCAACATAAATATAGAAGTGAAAGAAATGAATCTCGGACCATTACTTCGATATTTAATTATATCTCAAAGTTGTATTTTGACATCCGAATTTCTATTAATCTATGTAAGATTCTATGGTAGGCTGTCAATTTATGTTGTATAGGATGGTATGATGAATTGTGTATAGTCGTGTCAGTATGGGTAGGTTTATGAAATAAGGAGAACTCATGTTTGTTTTTAAGTCTGATAATTTTTAAATCTAAAAAAGTTCTGTTTCTATTGTAAATTCAATATCACTATGGAGTGAATTAATACACGATAAAAATGGGTAAAGTTGCTTGTTAGTTAGTATATTGGTGGAGATACATAGACGATGTACCGGTATGTTTTACAGGAACTAACATGGTTAGTTACTAACACTTCCGGAGAGTATATGAGTATAATATGATTGGTATTAGTGGATGCGTTGACAGCAAAGGTGGCCTGGTATAAAACGTATAGTTCAGCAGAGTAAATGGAGTACTATGAAGGGAGTTTGTATTTATTTGTCGATGTTGGGGTCATGACTGCAGCACCAGTACCTTCATTTCATTATGTGCGTCTGTGTATATATGTATATAATCCTTGTAGTTGTGAAGCATATCATTGAAGGCGGATTTGATTAACTGTGGATTTGTTGAATGTTTGTTGAAAGAAATGAGGCGGATTAAGTACTGAGGGTTCTTTATTTGCTATGGAGGAATTGAGGACGATTAGGAGTGAAAGCATTCTGGGAACGTATAGTTTAATTGATTTAAGTACCTTCTAATCCTTGCGTAGAAGGGTTTGGCCGTTCTTGGCTTATTTATGAAGAGATTTGGGAACTTTTCTGTAAAACAATTTTTAATAGTAGGGTTTTTTGAGTTAGACCTGATTTTTGCGGCGTATGCTACACTTAACTAAAGTCTTCTGTCTTCTAAGGACGGTTCACCAACTTCACAAAAATACTTTCGATTGTTGTTGTGCGAAAAGCTCCAGATATTTTGATCTGATTAATGTTCTGTATAACATCAAAAGTGTTTGGCGATCCGCGTCCATTCTTTATTGGCCCGAGTTTTTAGAAGATTTAATCGCTTGTGACAAGATAAGATGAAATTTGTTATATGAAGTGTCCAGCTCAGAGTTTCTTCGAATTTCATACCCAAGAACTTTATCGACGTTACACGTCTTAGGTTCTCATCACATAGTCTTAGGTTGGAGGTGTTTGTGACATTTTTCTTAGAAAACAGGATGAAACGGGTTTTTTCAGCTTGTGACCAGAGTTCTGTGTGTGACAAAAGTGTTGTATAAAGTTCTGTGTGTGACAAAATATATTTTGTATATTTTTATCTTTGCAAAAAACTACAAGATCATCCGCGTAGACGCGTGCCTTTATCATCACAACAATCAACACAACATCATTATATCTGATGTGTTGTTTGCCCTAACTCTGAAAGCTCTATTGTGAAGGAAGTTTTAAGTAAAGAAGAGGAATTGATCTTGGATGTTTCAACTATGTAATTATTTTATTATATAATCGTGCCAGGCTGTATCGAAAGCTCTTGATATGTCAAAGAAAACCGCTGGACATTTACTCCTTAGTGGGAAAGCTTCAGAAATGTCACTTTCCAATTCTATGATATTATCTATTGTGGTACTTTGCTCTCTAAAACCACTTTGTTCTGGAATAATTAAATCTTGTCTCTCCAGGTGCCATCTTAGTCTATTATTAATAAGTTTTTCTAGTAACTTACACATGGCGCATGTTAAAGATATCGGTCGGTATGACTCGGGACTCGTTTTAATACTATTAGGCTTTTGTACAGGTATTACTGTGGATTCATGCCATTTAGTCGGAATGGTATACAGACAAAATGACGTAAATAAAAAATGGCTAAATTAAACTAACGCTAAGAAAATCTAGCTATTTTCAGTAAAAATACGTAACTATAGGAGTGGAGAACTTGTGAATAAAAGAGAAAAATCGTGGCGAAAATCACTAAGGAGATAATCACCTGAAAAATGATCACCAGTTCTGGAATATCTCTTTAAAAAGAAAAGCTTAAAGAATAAAAATCAATACATGTATTTAATATTGAGGGTAGATTATTGTAAATGGAAATATGTAGTGTATATAATATGTATACGTACCTAAAATACCAAATGCCAGAATTTTTCATTGCACAAATTAAAATCGAAATAAAAATCTTACAGCTGATTTAGTATAATAATGTCTTCGGTATGTTCGACTAAAGAATATTTTCCAGACAAAGAAGGTATTTTAAGCATCCAAATATATCTTTTAGATATCCTAAAAAACCGTAAACCTTCGCTAAGTTTACTCCACTGTAAATACAATCATTAACATGATGTTCGGTATGCGTAAACAGAAAACAAAAACAGGTGGGGAACCCAAACAAACAAACGATTTTTCTTTCTAGGCCTTCTGGATTTATTTAGTCACTGTCACGTGTTGTTTGTACTTGTGCAAAATTAAAGGCCTTTTCGTTGTTGAATTTTTCGTAGTTATACTTACACATCTTGAGTATTCTTGTAAACGTAGGAAGAATGTGTTTTATTGCCGAATGATGCATTGGTTTCAGCAGCCAGACAATAAAAAGTAAAGTCGCCGCCATAAACACATGCCTTGTTTAAAGAACAAGGTTTTTGGTGTATTTTTTATTGAGCTGTAAGGAGTTCCAGATAGGTTTAACAAATACATGGTGGCACATAGTTGTTTACTTTATTATAGGCCAGTAAAAAAAAACAGCTGAAAAATCTTATACAAGTTTTTGAAGTTTCTAAAAGCTATTAGAGGGATTAGACAAGGCGAAAAGCTCGGGATCGTTCGGAAAAATATTCCCATGAGATTTTTTTGAATAACTACTTACATAAGATACCCCAAAATAAGGTTAAATAGGTCGCCCAGGCGAGAAGTTGTTCAAATTTTTTTAAACAATTTTTTTCCAAACAAAATGCAACAATCAATTTTTTCGGCCTGGGAATTTTTTTTTAACTTTTTGGATCATTATGAACAAAATAGGTCTCTTGTAATTTTTCTGTAAACTTGATAGTTATAAACAGTGGTATCATGGCAAAATTAGCAGTGCCGGAACGCACTTTCATTAACTTTTTTACAAGTAAAATATTACTCTATGTTTTTTTGATACAAGTTACATCTGCATATTTTAAAATGTATATGCATTTGCTTAATTAAAAAATATTTAAATTCTGGAATTGTTGCTTTTTTATTTTAGGTATTTTATTTCTGAGAAAAGAAGATAACATAGCCCAATTTAAATGTTTTGGACACACAAACGTAACCATTTAGTGTAAAATTATACCACACAATTATAATAAACCAGTTTTATTATTTACATGACAATATAACATAGGAACGAAAGGGGGTGTTTAACATACAAAAGAAAGTGTTTCACATTCTTTAATTTTAAGAAATTTAGTTAAAAAGTTGGTCAATTTACAAAAACTGAACACATGGATTTTCTTCTTCCGGAGAAGGTTTTGCTGTGCGTGTCCTTGTGTCGTCTGCTGTGCGGTGTCTCCTCAAGTAGGTGTTTACATAGGTTTCCACATTCCACTCGTTTATACTTGGTTCATGTTGTTTTATAAACATAAGGCTCGAAACATGTCTGGTTAAGAGTCTAGTTAGCAAATCAGTCATTATCTGGTTCATGAGACTAAAACCACGTTTACAAACCTAGTTCTGACGAACTACATGGAATCAGTTTGGTACAGTTCAACAACCGGATGAGAATTTTGGTACTATTGAGGTGAATTCTCCTCGATATAATCTCGAAAACTGTTGTACTGTATCTAAATATAGAGAGCGTTTTCTATAATCCGTGTTTTATTTACAAAACCTAAATTCTCTATTTAGTCTAAGTTCAAGTCTTCTTCTATCAACTTACGCTGAAAATTTTGGGCTTATTTTATTTTAAAAAATTGTTTTTTAATTGTTTATGAAGCGCGTATGGCAGGGCGGGCGCTCACTTATACAATGAGCATTCAAACCAGGCAAATTTTTTGCCATAGATCTTGTTTCTCTCTGTCATAAGCGCTTCATTAACGATCAAAAAACAATGCTTTAAAAGTAAAAACGCCCAAAACACTTATCGGGAAATGATAGAACAAAGTGTTTTTGGGCCTTGAAAAGCTCAACTTTGCGCTTATTTCAGTTTTAAATTGTTTATAATTAGAAAACCATCACGTTTACATAAAAATTACAATAGACTTATTTTGTTCAAAATGATCCAAAAAAAAACGGACCGAAAAAGATTATTGTTACAATTTGTTAAAAAAAAAATCTTTTTCGCCTGGACGACCTTTTGAACCTTATTTTGGGGTATCTCATGAAAAAATCTCATTGGAATATTTTTCCGAACGAACCAGAGCTTTTCGCCTTGTCTATAATTGTCTGATGGTGAAGAGGAAGGCTTTTCAATTACAAATGGCAATATCAATTACTATAATAATTCAAACAAACCAATAATGATAATAATGCAAACAATACTGTTTTGTTGTGCGAAAAAATCAACCGTTCGAGGAGGCCGGCCGACGAATAGTTGACTATGTTCAAGTGGTTATAAACAATAAAAACTGGACATACCACCGTATATTGTGCTGTCCCGGCAACGGTAATTATCAGATTTTATTACCTTGTAAATAACGTCCACCGCTGTTCTACCTGCTACCGTATCTACGCTTCACGCACTCTAGAGATGGGAAAAAAGTAACTGAAAGTTTCCTTTCTTTCAAGGACATCTTAAATATTTCAATAACTTTAAGAAAATATAAAATATAATCTATCAATATAGTAAGGTCTCGTTTTATGCGGTGGATACGGTCCACAGAAAAGCGCATATAAAAAAATTGCATAAAAAAAGACATTACTTGCCTTGAAATAGTAGTAGCCTTCTAAAATTACATAAAACCAAGACAAAAACAAAAAAGTTTCCAGAAATTAAAAGAAATAGACTGCATGATAAATTACTTCGAATATCTGAAATAAATTCGTACAAAAGCTTAAGAAAAACTGGTCCATAGTTCTGTTCGTTTTTGTGACTATATTTATTCATATCATATTCATATCGTCTCGATAAACAGGAAAACAGGGAACCTGTTTATTTTACTAGTATTGTTGTTGAAAGTAAACTAAACTAATTATTTATGAACTTCGTCTGCAGGTGGTCTTGTCTCGTGCCAAAACGTATTTAAAATAGCTTAATTCTTCAATACTCCTCCTGTTTAAATCATTATGTTTTTCTATCAATTTTCTAACATCCATTGCTTTTCTTGTTTCACATGTAAAGTAAATCGTTGCCTTTTAAAGCACGCGGTCTAAGGGTAAAGGCACACACAGCCGTTTTAACCGAAGCGTTTAACACGTCGGTAGCTTCGTGTAAAGACAGACACAGCGTTTCTAACCGAAGCGTTTGACGAGTCGGTAGTGGTTTTAAACACGATTTGTGTAGAGTTCGATAGGGTTTTCGAGATGGACGACATATTGTATTTGTCAGTATTCTACATGCGTTGAAAATTTTACAAAAAAAAAACAACAAAAACGTAGAATGTGGATACATCCAATTACCAAAAAAAAAGGAACAAAAAGGCCATTTTCATACGCTGTGTGCTGAAGTGTAACGAGACGATGAAAATTTTTTTAACTTTACTAGGATGTCGCGAGATATTTTTGATGAGTTGCTCGCAATTTGCCAAGAAGGGCTAACAAATAGAGATACACGTAGGAGAAAATCAATAACACCAGAGGAAAATTGGTAATAACTATCCAGTAAGCAAATAACTTCTTAGCACTCTATCACTATATTCACTCTTCCTCATATCCCAAAGTGCTGGTCGGTTTTTTACTTCGGTTATAAGCTTTTCTACATCAAATTTTTCTCCAGCCATTTCTAAAATTCAAAAATCGAGACAAAAACGCGCGGGTGTGTACAGAGCTACCAAAACACAATAAGAACCCAATGCCTCTCGTTTTTAAAACAGGTGCGATTCCAGACATCTACCACCAACCGACTCTGTTTTCAAACCGCTTTGGAAAACGAGGCGGTCAGAACCGCTGTGTATGTTTTACTCCATTATAATTCAATAGATGGTGCATCGACTTGGACACCGATGCGTTTAACGCTTCGGTTAAAACCGATGTGTGTGTCTTACACTAAGAGATTTATTTGTTAAGAGCGGTTTCAACATCCTATCTCCTGATATATTGCTACAAAGTATGTAATAATGTTACTAGATCTTTACTTGCATTAGGCATTAGGCATTTTTTTCCAATACAGTCCCGTTTCATCAGTGTGGAAATATTTTTGCTGCTGCTTTATATGCTGTAGCACTCTCTCCTGTGATCTTGATATTATGAAATGCATTTTTTTTATATAAACCCGATTAACCATCCTTTGCTAGCTGAAAATTTTTTACCAACTTGGAAAGTGAAAGTTGGTGGCTCTGACTGTTTCATTAACTCATAAAACTGAAAAGCTTTTTCCTGGATCAAATAACCACAGGAAATCTTCTTTGAATTAGTTCCTCAATGAAAATTGAAATTGCGATGGCTTTTTCTATTCTTTCTAATAATCCATCCCTTGGACAAGATGAAAATTCGGCGCTTAATTTTGTACCAGAAATTATAGATTTTCTTATAGCAACTTCATTCTTCTTAATTGCTCTTACAAGTTGATTCGCCTAAATTAAAATGTTTTCCAATTGCCGTAGATCCTTCTCCTTATTAGATTCTAAGCGATCTAATTTTGCAATTTTCGTTTCCAACGAAATTGATTGTCTTGTTTTTTTTTTCTCCATTGGGCCAAATAAAATCTTAGAAAAAGAAATAAAACAAATCGACTTACGATATTGAGATGGCAAAAACCTCTTCTAATGAAAAATAAAACTTTACGACACTTACTTGAAATCTTTCAAGAGAAAAATTATTATTTTAAAATAATAGCAGTTTAAACCTTTCAATGAGAAATTCGCAATGAAGTATCTCCAATCTGGTAACATTCTCTAATATTCTCTGTGATACTATTTCCATGTATAAATATCATGATCATTGCTCATAATCTGCTCGTTCTTCATAATCAATAGTTGATATTTCCCTACTCGGAAATTTCGAATCGTTGGGATACGGTAGGAAAATTAATACCAGGAATGCAAAAACAAGACAAATAAATATTTCAATACGTATAACTAGAAATATACAGTGTACGTAAAGTATGGAATAAATTCATTATTTCGAGAACCGACGACCGTGGAGAAAAATTCTGAAATCCGTCGATTTGTATTTCTAAATGGGCGTTCTCTAGGATTACTGTTCTTATTTTTTACTTCGTATATGTGGACGCGATGACATCATCACATTTTTTTAAAGACAAACGTGGTTATTTAATTGTAGAATCAATTGATAAGTTATTTAAATCGAGTACTAGAAGCCAGTTTATGAAAGGTTCTTACTCAGATGAACCGATATGACGTGGAATGCAATTTTATATTCCCCATGTCGCTTTATTCATCATCTGTTCGCTTTGAAAATCGTAGAAAGCACAGATGAATTCTGGTTTCGAACAGGTAGTGGAAATCTTCGGATTTTTACCATTTGCTTTATTTTTAAATGTCTATGTATGCGTCTTTAGGAAGCTATTTCATTATTACTTCCTTTGAATTAAAAGATTTGGTTTCACGTTTAGGGCTTCCTACTGAGGCGCTCTGATGAGTACTAAAAAGAACGAGATACGTGTAAACGAATTGTAGAAGCACTACAAATCTTCTACAAATGTAGAAGGTAAAATCAAATCTTAACTGATTTTTATATAAATGTTTAACCTTATCAAAAAACTGGGTAACATGTGGCAAAAATTAAGATTACTCAAAATGTCACAGACCGTACATAAAACGAATTTTAAAAAAATAGATAATAAAAAAGAACCACTAGACGATAAAGAACCAAGAATTGTATAAAATAAGCAACTATTAGTATTAAAGTTAGAATATAAAAGACTGATGTTAGCCATATTATGACAATGGAATAAAAACTGAAAGAAGACCCAAATATAACCAAAATTATGCCTAGAGTGACGACATATTAAGCAAACCAGTCAACACTAGAAAAAACGATGCAAGAAACGAACGTCAGAACAGGGAACATTCATAACCTACGTTATAGAGAAAAGGGGAGGGGGACTTTGCTTATTACGATGGTATACAGGAAAGAAGGGAGCATGAATGACCATCCGACGTCGTTTGGTGTATTTCAAAGTGAATTATTAATCTTATTTAATTATTCTTATTATAATACATTCGTAAATAAAGTTTTATAGTTAAATTTATCTATCTAAATCTAGAAATAACATTGAATTTTTTTTTAATTTCTGGAAAGGGAGTTGCAATTGCGACGTCGACATGAAGGAAGACCTCGGCTGTAAACGACGCTTTGCGACGAAGGAGACGGAGGGTATTAAAAAGTCCAAATTTTTTACGATGTAGTTTATGGATGTTCCCACAATGGAGGAAGATAGGGAGAGTTGGCAGTACACTTTCCATGAGATCTTAAATAGATGAATCAGTATTAATCGAAATATCTTAAAGAAGACGAACTATTAAATAAATAGCTATTAAGTAAATTTATTTAGGATAAAATTAAATAAAATAATGTGATTGATATCTGGAACGATTCTCCAAATATACAACTGCATCTCTAACATGTTTTGTTTATATAGGAATGTTTCCCAACGTACGTTAAGGTGCAGAAAAAATAATGGGGCTCTTGTTATTATAGTGTTATTACTGGAAACTAACCAAGGAGTTATGCGGGTGGAAATCACGAACATACCTTATAAATTAGGGTGGGAAATTATTAAGTATTTCCTTATGACGGAAAAATGTGCAAGAAATTTAACCACTTATTAACAGATTCATTAAAGACAAGTAACAATAAATATTTACTAAATTAACGTTTCTCATCTTTATGTAAACATATTTTACATTTAGGGCAATATACAATAAATATTATTTTATTTAGGTATTACTTGATATTTATTACAGATGTAATAACCCAAAGATGATGCACCAACAAAAAAAATAATCATCTTAAAGTCTATTTGGCGAACTTACACCGATTTTGGATTAAGTAAATAAGCAAGGATTCAACTGACCAACTAGAAAACACTATTTAGGTTAATGTTTTGGATGGGTAGCGGTAATTGATAACTCAAAAATCCTAGGAAATAGACACCCGTATTATGTAGGATCATCATCATCATCAATCAGCCCTGAGTTGTCCATTGTTGAACATAGGCCTTCTCTAGACTTTTCCATCTGCTTCTGTTCTGCGCCTCTGCTATCCAATTGGTCACGATTCTATTATATAGGATACACGTAAGTAAACCCATCCCCAATTAGCAGAAATGCACTCGTATATACTACTCGTACAAACTCATCACCGCAATAAAACCAGGAGTTTTAAAATAGACCCGGAAAGATTTGCAAACTCATCACTGGCCTACCTGCATGCCGAGGCAGGTAAAGACCATCAAATAACTTTCTGCCGTTTCTAAAAGCCAGGAAACTGTATGTGAACTATAGAGCTTTGCGAGTGTAGAAAATTAAGTTTCTTTCGTCTTCCATGCAGTGGCGATAAACTTAAGTTACCAAACTTTCATAATATCAAAAAAAGTTCTTCTTCTTTCTCTGTATGAGCAGTTCTGCATGTTCATTCGCGGATTAGTACCTCTATGGAAGGTGGTCACTCCATCATTCGTCGTCAGATACCTCTTCTGCCGATTGGTGACTTATCTCTTGCTATTTTGAGTTCTGCTGCTCCACAATATTTCAGTAATTCGTTTGGTATCCTGTCTTTACCTGCTGCTTTTCTGTTCTTCAGCTTTTCAAGTAGTTTACGAACTTCCTGCATATTTATATTAAGTTCTTCATTTGTGGTAATTTCTGGTGTTTCCGGTTCTATCAATCCACGTATCCTTTTCTATGTGTTTTGGTTCTATTAGTTCTTTTACCTCCGTTCTTTGACTTCTTATAAAGCGCCATATTTCCGTTTGCAGACCATAAAAATCATATTTCATTTCTTTCATTTCATTTTTTATTTTTCTTACAAGTGCATGTATTTCGTTTTTAATTGTCTTGTAATTATGGTATGCCTCATGTGTTTTGGTTAACATGTATTTCAGGTAAGCTTTTTTATTTTCTTTACATTTTTCCTTCACTTATGTATAAAACAACGGAGTTCTTCGCCTTGGTAACGATTTATCTTTATTTATATTTCTTTTACAGAGAATTTCCTTGGCCGAGGTTAAGATATTAGACTTCATTTTTCCCAGCTTTCTTCGACTCCATCACTTTCTGTGATATAGGTGTTTCTGCTTTTTTCGGTTATTCTTTTTTGGAATAGGTATCTTGTGGAGTTATCCTGTAAGCTTTCGACTTTTATCTTTGTGTGTGTTATATGTGTTTTCATTCGGATTTTGCACAATACCAATTTATGATCGCTTCCTATTTATGCTGATGTTAGTGCTCTTACATCCAAGATTTTACATCCATACTGTTTCCAAAAGTGTATTTGTATTGTCCGTGATGGAAAATGTATTATTAATACGTATTTCGTTTATGCTACAGAGGCACGTCAGAAGGTCTCCGTTTTCATTTCTGATATTTTCATTAATTGCTGTTTTATTCCTGGAACTATACCATTGTAATCACGGGCGTTAAAATCACCCATAATGATTATATATTCATCATTTGGGGTCTCGTTTATTACAGTCTGAAGGTGTTCGTAGAAGTTTTCCCTTGTGGTGGTATCTCTGTTTTTATCTTGTGCATAGATTGCTATCACATTCAGAGGTTTGACATCCAGTTTAACTTTTACACTTGTTAAATAATATAATAATTTATGCCATTTGAATTCTTTCCTTATAGCCTTACTTTGAGCATGAACTGCAGATCGGCAAAGTTTTTTTTAATTTTTTTTTGGCGTTTGTTTGGAACCTGTAGCCACGTAATTACATATAAATATTAGTATTCATTCATAGAGGATTGTACAGGGAGGACACTTTATTTTGTGTTTTTGTTTACTACAAAAATTATCATGCCCGGCCGATTTATCGAGTTTTTAGTCCACAAGTTAGCAGTCTGCCAACTGCCCGACAAAATTGCTTTGAAAACAATATTTGCAGATTTTAATAAATAAAAATAAATACTGCTAGATTTAAATAAATACTTTAATAAAAAATAAAGTCTTTATAATAAAAAACGTTCAAAGACAATTTTATTTAAAAATATATCAATGACTGAAAACAACTACTAACAACGAAACAGTCCATTTGTTGGAAGTTGTCGTGTATATTAAATTATTTAAGGAAATTATGGAGTTAAACCACCACAACAGTACTCAAATGGTTTTTAAGTTGTGTAGGTTGCGGTCGACTCATTACATTATTAATAAATGCTTTGGCATGAACCAACGATATCTAATTACGCTTTGTCGGAAAACTGTTCAATAAGATTCGACTTGAATATGTTAAGCAATTAGTAAAGGAAAAAACTTGAACTGCAGAGATCAATTTAAATATTTACTATAGTTAAAGACAAGCAATGAGAATTGGCAAGAAGATCATGCGGGGACGTGCGAGAAACCAATTCTGAATGTTGGAAAAGAAGTAATAAGTGACCTAAAAAATAACCATAGGACAGGAGAAAAAGTGGTATTCCAGCTGAAATTTTCAAAGAGTTCAACGAAAGAGTACAAAAAAAAATATTCCGCTTAATGTTAGAAGATTAGCAAAAGGAGGAAATGCCAGAACAATGGAATTGCGCTCTTATTTGCACAATCTTTAAAAAAGGCGACAAAACACGGTGCTAAAACTATAGAGGTATAGCGTTATTAGAAGTCTTCTTCTTCTTCTTCGTCTTTATAAACAATTCTGCTTGTTCATTGGCAGATTATTACCTCTATTCACTGGGTTGTCACTCCATCTTTTGCACGGTCGTCCAGTACTTCTTCTGCTGATTGGTGACTTATCTCTTGCTATTTAGACGACACGGGTCTCCCCGTGGTTATGTGGTTATTCCATTATTTTTTTCTATATTGTGCCCATTCATTTATACATTGTATGTTACATTTTCTTCTAATGTCTTCACTTCTCTTTCGATCTTTCAGCGTATTTCCTGTAATTATTTTCAGTACTCTCGTCTTTGCCGTTTCCAGTACTCTTTGCGTTGTGGCTGTGTCGGGTCTTGTTTCTGAGGCATATGTCATTATTGGTCTTACACTGGCTATATAAATTCTAGACTTCATCTCAGTGTTAATGTGTCGGTTCCGCCATATAGTATTATTAGGGCATCCTGCCAGTCTTTTTGCTTTTTGTACTTTATCTCTCCGTTCTTTGTCCAAGTCTTCATTGCTGCACAGTGTAATTCCAAGGAATTTTATTTTCATTACTTTTTCAATACTGATGCCATCAATTTCTATTTTCCATCTGATTGGTTCTTCGCTGATTACTATTGTTTTAGTTTTCTGAGATGAGATTGTCATATTAAATTATTTTGCTCTTATGCTAAATCTGTGGACCAGTCTTTGCAGACTATCTTCATCTTTGGCTATCAATATTGCATCGTCTGTGTAACGAGTATTTTTATTTCTTTGTTTCCCATGCTGTATGCTGTTCCTTTGTTAACGCTAATGATGATTTCATCCATGATTAAATTGAAGAGTATAGGGCTCCATGAGTCCCCTTGTTTTATTGCGTTGTCTATTAGAAGGGGTCTATAAAATACTTGCAAAAATTATTAGCAAAAGATTAATTCAATTAAATAATGCAAATAAAACAAAACATTAATAAAATTAATTAAACTATAAGGAGACGGAACAGTAATTAGACAGAACAAACTATAAAAACAACATTGTATTTAAGTCAGCAGTCTCAAAACTACCGATATCTTGGCAACCCTCAGAACATTTGGTAATCATTTTTAGAAACTGGTACGTAATATATCTCTCTGTCAATACTTAGATATTTATATAAGCCACGAATAATTTACCTCTAATATACATACAATCCTTCAAGTTGTCTTTTATATGGTAAATAAAGTAACTGGACATCCTGTATAATACAGAATTAATTAATTAAGGTATAATTTGCACAAAAGTTAAGTGTAAAAATGATGTAATTCTCTGTTGTTTACAAAACATGTTTAATCATTCCGGTTTTGTGACATATTTATTGTTTGTTTTGTGACAGTTATACACAATTAGGAACTAATTGTAAGATAAACTGCTATGATAAAATAATTTTACTAACCTTTTTAAGTCAGAACTATTTTAGGACTCACCTGAAACAAAAATAAAATTACTCTACAGAATAGAACATGTTAACAAAAAAATACTAAAGGTTTAAAAGTAAACTTATGATTTTAAAAGTATTTACAAAATATGCGTAAAAACAAAGAAATTATTTCTATATCTAATACATAACCGCTTGGAACTGCAACCAGTTCTTTAAGCAACTAACGAAGGGTGTTAAGGCAAACAGTATTTGATAGTAATAAGATTGCTTAAGAGTCTCGCTAAAAACCTAGAAAGAAACAGATCTTGATGAGATTCTAGTATTTTTAGGATGTCTAATGGGGATGCGATTGCTAGGTGGTCTTGATGGTCTATGCGATGGGGATGCGAGAGCTAGATAGATGCACACAGTGATACAAAAGTACTTAGAAAAAGCAATGGAAGAGCATATACTATGAAACATTCCAAGAGAGTTAAAACATCTTGCAGGTATGAAGTGAAAAGTTTTTATGCAATGAATGTTTTTATGCTAGATATACATCAAGACCATATCAATTGTCAGATAAAAAAATAACTATTTTGTTCAATAGTGGTGTACATAGTTTTCGGACAATGACTTTTGTTATAAAGCGTGTGTGCCATATTTTGACACGATCTTTTGAACAAGTTTTTTGCAAAATTACAAATTTTTTATTAGAATATGATCAAAATGATTAGAATGTGTATCAAAATAATTTGATAAAAAATAGTACATCTCAGTTTCCGTAAAATTTATAAAATATCTGCCCAGTTTGAGTAGGTATATAATATTGTGTGACTATATATGAGACAAAGACCTTGAATAAAAGTTACCGTGTAACACTTCTCGTACACACAGTGGCCAAAGTATTAATTTGTAACGTTTTTTGAGCTTGCGACAATAAACAAAATGAGGCACGCCTATTTTGTACACCTAATTTCATACAGCTACCAATCTAAACGTATTTCAGTACAATATACTCTTTAAAAAGCAAAGGATAAAACATATTCCAAGTCAAGTAGTAAAAACTCGAGACCTTTAAATGCTGAAAATAACCTCCCAGACAAAAAGTGAACGCGCCTTGTGAGTCGAAACCCAAATAAAACCCTTTCTGACAGCGGCATAATTTGTCAGACGCGTTCATTTGTCCACACCTAACCACGCAGAAAAAAATTAGTCACGGCAATAAACATGACCCTAGAAAACATTAATTATAACAATAACTGACTATCCTGTATATTGTGTCATTCACATTTTAGTGTATAGGGTGAGTGAATAGTGAGTGACAGCTCCTGAGAAAATGATACTATGAGCACTAGTTTCGGCAAATACCCTTTGGAATCTAGTAGAATAGAAATTATATAATGAAAGGGTTAGAATAGACCATTGTGCGGTTTTATTCTGAGTGGGTAATTTAGGTGAGACACATTAATTTTTATATTTATTGGATTTTTTGCTATATGCAAATAGAGTTAGTTTTATTTGTAACGGAAAAAACAGCCATAAAAAATTTTAAACTCGGTAACATTTAACAAAGACATTAACATAACATTAGAAGGTTGCTTGCCGTACTAGAAGAAGAAGCAACAGCTCACAATATAGACCGTCTGGCGGTGGGCAAAAGAAAAATTGTCTGCCTAGAATGCAAAAAAACTGTAATTTCTTTAACGTACAAATCCAGTTTGCAATTATGTATTCAAAACCGTGCAAAATTAATCCATGGTGGACATTACTATGTTACTTTAGTTATTTTCTCAGTTTTAACATTTTTAGAAGTATTCTACTAACTACTATAATAGTAGTTTAGTTTTCGTGCTTTGCCAAAAAGATTAAATTTTTTTTGTCACCATATGGAGGTTAGGGTCTACACAAAGAATTAACCCCATATCAGCTCCCTAGACGTTCTGCAGAGGGCTTTGACCAGCCCAATCGAAGTTTCCTCTGCGTTTCTAACCCAATTTAGGGTATCCCGCGGGCTCCCTATCCCTGTACCCTGGGAGCTCCCGTGAATGGGAGCCGGAGCAAGACTAGATTTGACTAACTATGGCTTGGAAAATGAAAATTAACATCTTATTATAAAAATGTTCATAATAATTATTTCAGTTAAAATATTTTAGTTACTTAATATTTCTTTACCATTTTCTAGTCTATAAAAAGGTAATTTGTCAGTCGACGTTGGACCATTTACGTTACACATTCTTGGCGGACCAGTTTAGGGTTGAGTAAAAAAAGAGACTCATCCAAAAATGAAGATCTTGGTCTATTTAGATACATTTATTGATTGTAAATTATTATGACTTTGTTCCAAATAAAGAAAAAGATTTATTTACCATCCGAATGAAATTAACTTCATAATAATCAAGTTTCTATATGAGAAAAATAGTATTTAGTGATTTTTATAACAACTTAATACATAGAAATAAAACTCCTAGACACCATAAACTACTCAGGAATGTATGTATTTACAAAGTATATCTCTCTCCGACTAATAACCGTCAACTTTAATAGTTTTGATCAATTTTACGTAAGACTGTAAACAAACTCGGAATCCGAGGTAAGTAATGATTTGATTATTTGTTCTAGCTGGGTTTACTAAAAAACAATTTAGGAATAAATAGATCCGTTGGGAGAAACCGGAGCTAGAAAGGATAATATCGAATCGTTTGTTAATTTTTTTATTTCATATCGGATATATTAAATTATTTGGACATATTTCCCATTTGGGTCCGACGAAGATAGCCTTAAATTAGCTGTCAATTACGTTTCATAGAAAGAAATAATAAAGACATTGAAGCAGCAGTGAAAGATGAAATAGGAACAGAAATTTGCACCCGTAAAAATTATTGGTTTGACGATGAATGCAAGAATGCAACAAAAGAAAAAAATGAAGCCTACAGAAATATGCTTACCCGACGAACTAGAACAACTGTAGAGAATTACCAGACAAAGAGAAGAAAAGAAAAGAGGATACACAAAAGAAAAAAACGAATCCACTTAAATAAGGAACTTAAATGTATCGAAAACCTCAACAGACGGAAAGAATTCAGAGTATTCTATAAGAAAGTTAACATTAACAGAAAAGAGGTAACCACATTCAAGGTAACCACAAGACAATGCAGAAGTCAGAATGGCGACCTATTAATAACAAGGAAACATGTATTGAATAGATGGGTGGAATACTTTAAGCATGCACTTAATATAGAGGAAGAAGAAGAAAACCTGGAACACGAAAAAGATGAGGTAAGGAGAACAGACGAGAGGGAAGAAGAACAACCAACGATTCCTGAAGTTAAAGATGCAGATAAAACACTAGCCAGAAACAAATCACCCAGAATAGATAATCTCGCAGCTCAACTATATAAAGAAGGTGGCCACGATATCATAATGGCATTAGAGCAGCTTGTATATTAAAAGCTAAGAAGAGCCAGAGCACAAAATCTACGAAATATAATACTGATGTGCTAAAATCTGAAGACGCTAGGGATAACTACAGGAAAATTTTAAGTTAAAATTTTAAATTTTAAGAGTTGACAAGAGTTGACGAAAATTAAAGTATAGAAGAACACTGGACCAAATGCAAGGAAGCTATCTATACAACGGCTAAAGGCTTTTTAAAACCTAACCAGGCTAAAATTAACGAAGATTGGTTTGACGAAGAATGTAGATCCATTAACCAACAAAAAAATGAAGCATCTAAGAGACTTCAGCAGCGCAGAACGAGATCAAAGCTGGAAGACTTCGAAAATCTTGACATATTTAGAAATGGTATGCATAAATAAATATCAATGCGTTAATAAAAAAACTGATATTGATAAACTAAGCAATATTTATAATTACATTCTGTCTTACGAAAATTAATACTATAACTATAAATACTATAATTTCAAAAAATTTAAATATTCATATTTGGCGCCACTTTGTACTTAACCATTTAACCAAAGAGAGAAAGCTTTTAAAAAGTACATTTTTATTACATTATTTTATGGATTCTGTAATTTTATAATTTATATAAAACACGAATTTGTTTCTTTCGATTTTAATTACAGTTAAATATTAGAAGTTTTTGTTGCCAATTGTCTTTTGATAGATTAGCGGGTAGATATTTGGCAATAGAGTCAGAACCCTCAAACCACCAGCTGCCACCAACATATATGTCTTTTTAACTTTATTATTTATACCGAAATTTTACTATTTACTTTTAAAAACTGTTTTAAAACTATTTACTTTTTCTTTTTTGGTAATTCTCTTTTTGGTAATTCTAAAGTATTAATTATTAAATATTTTATTGCTTTTGCATGTTTCATCTATAATGTAAATTTCAACACTGCCAAATACCAATATTTCGTCTTGTCAACCTCATTTGAGGTTATCTTCACCGGGACCAAACGTGAAAAGGGTTCCAGAATTATTTATTTGGCATTGATATTCAAATTTATATAAATAAATATTAACAATATTATGATTTCATATCGGAAGTAATGAATTTATTGACTCATTTGTACGAAAAATTTTTTTCACCCATTTTAAAACACTAAAATGTGAAAACCTTGAATTATCCATGTCTGTCCGTCCATCCGTCTATCCATAAACACAACTCCTTCGTTATCAGAAGAGATATAATGATTATAAGATTTGTATTTCAGCTTCTCAATAAAGTGCATATCTATAATGTCATATGGCCTTTTTACTCTTTTGACAACTGTTAGTTTATGCTTTATGCAAACAAAGCTTTATTGTTGGAAGTTAATCTTCTTGACATTTCTCTGGTTCTAAATTCAATGAAATTGGCAAAGTGCAAGTAATCTCGTAGTAAACATCTAAGCGCAAGAATTCGGTCAAACAGGTGTAGAAAAACCAGTGTTATGGAATGAAGTTCGACAAAATAAGCTCGTTTTCATAAAAATCGCGTTCTACATCTCCCCCACAGCAACATTTCGAAATATTTCAATGAATGAGTCTGTATGTTCGTCTAAAATATCTGACTCGTATAGTGAAAACAAAAACAAACGATTTTTTAATGTTACGCCTGAGATTGCTACACCTACTACAAATTATTTTAAGACTTTGGTTGTAGAATTAAGTACTACTTACACTAATCATTTCTTTGCTAAAACGATCTGGTGTAAATCAATTTAAGATGAGTTGTAAACTGCAAATATGAAGTATTGAAAAAAATTTCCAGGATTGTTTAGAACTTCTCTCAGGATTCAATTCATGGTTAGTAAAAATACGTAGAATACCCATATATGGCATAGCCATAGCAAGTTGCTATAGAAACTAATGCACAATGTACTAATTGTGCAAAGACCAAACCAAATCCCATTAGGCATGAATCCGTCGCATTAATTCATGAAATAATTACAGGACACATCAAATTCTTACTGTGTATTTAATAAAATAGTTTAAAAGTCATGAATTATGAAAAATGCTGAAAATGAACTGAAATTATTGCCTTTCAATATTCCGCAAATGCCAGCTATGTTAATTTGACAAGAAATACCCAAGGAAAGGTACAATATTGCGTACAATTCGTTTATCTATTGTCAAAAAGAACAAATACAAGCTCACATTCAGAAAAAAATGAAGGTAAGTTGCGAAAATTAACAAAAATCTGGCATTTTTCTAAAAGGGTTTCCCCCGTTAAGATAGGCAAAATACCCTCACTCTCAAAATTCAATTTTTTCACTTTGTGTGTGATTAAAAAATAAGGCTCAGTGCAATTTTAGCCCGCCAACACTGTTCCTCCCACCCTCTACTCACCAAAAACGTCAATTTTTCGTTTTTATTTTTTTAGGTGAGATGCAATGAATTTAAAAATTAAAAAAAAAATGACACGCATAGTTAAGGCTATTACCAAAACTTGTCTATTTTTTTGTAGACCCGTACGTTAAGTGTACATAACCTTTTTTTGAAGGTGGCTGCAGGTCCATTTTTTTTTTATTTTGAGTAGGGGAAAGTAGTCGATATTGTACCGGCGCCAATATTGTATACTGCTATATTTATCCTTTAAGAGGAAGCCAGAGCGCTCTTGTGTCGTTTAGTGGAACTAGTTACTACACCTAGAGTTGAGTGCTGAAGTTTTACAACGTTCACATTTGTCGATTTTTTTTTTTATCGAATTTTTTGTACTTCATGGTGTTTCCGTATAGTTTTCTAGTTCCATACGTAAGGTTATAGCATCTGTAAAGGTAAGTGCAAACCATTTTGATTCATAAATACAAGAAAAACATGTATTTAGGTGTATAAAACTGAGTTGTTTCCCTTTGCCGGACCATTTTTAGGTTAGAAATCGTAGTTTTTATTTACATAAAGTGCAAGTCTCTCATATTGTACCACACCGAGTTGCCTAAATTGTACTGGTACAATTTTAGATACCATTGGATATTTAAGACCTACTTATGTTCAAAAATAAATAAAAAAATAAATAAATAAATAAATAAATAAATAAATAAATAAATAAATAAATAAATAAATAAATAAATAAATAAATAAATAAATAAATAAATAAATAAATAAATAAATAAATAAATAAATAAATAACACACACCGTTCTTGTGTGTTTTAGATGCCCTAAGGAAAACATCGGATTTGGAATGTGAACGACATGAGAAGGGCACTTCACACATTTCGTAATGGAGACATGGGATTAAATGGATGCTGCAGGCAGTATGGAGGCCGTAAGCCTACCTTGCTCCGTCATCTTAAGGGGACCAATCTCAAGGCAAATGAAGCAAGGAAGGCTTTTGGCCGAGGCAGTGTGTTACCAACAACAATGGAGAAGGAGCTAATTGATCACATTTTAAAACTGGAGACGTTGATGTTTGGCCTTACGATCAATGATGTTCGACGGCTTGCATTTCAAATCGTCGAGAGAAATCAAATATCACATAATTTCAATAAAGAATCCTAAATGACAAGAAAAAAGTGGTTTTGTGCTTTCAAAGCTCATCATAAGGACATAATCTCACTGAGAGAACCTCAAGAAACGTCCACGATGCAAGCAAAAGGATTCAATAAAAGGAATGTTTACGTCTTTTTCGACCTTATGGAAAAAATTGTTGATGAGAGTAATATTGATGCAACTCGCATATTTAACGTTGACGAAACGGGTGTCAGCTCTGTGCAGAACAAATGCCAAAAGGTTCTCGCACAAAAAGGTAAAAAGCAAGTTGGGTCAGTGTCCCGTGGAGAACGTGGAGTCAACACGATGGTTGTTTGCTGTGCAAGTGCTTCAGGAATTTAGTTCCACCTATGCTTATATTAAAGCGTTTGCGAATGAACAATGATATGAGGGTTGGTGCTCCACCAGGGAATATGATTGAGATATCAAAATCAGGCTACATGACTAGTGATCTCTTTGTAAAATGGCTCCAGTATTTTATTGATTCTGTAACCGCAACAGTACAAAAAAAGTTCTTTTGGTACTGGATGGGCATACAACGCACTCCAAGATCTACCCAAAGGCTGCACCCCATCGCGTGCAGCCTTTGGATAGCTCATTCTTTAAGCCTTTTAAGGGATACTACACCTAATCAGTTGAAAAGTGGCTTCGTTCTAACCCCGGATTATGTATTACAGAACTTCACGTAGCTGGCTTGATTTCTGAAGCTTACGGGAGAGCAGCAAGCATTGAAATTGCAGCCAATGGTTTCCGAACTAGTCTAGTATGGCCTGTTGATCGCATGGTCTTCAAAGATCATGACTTTTGGGAGGCTGAAAATTTAAATGACCATGAAGGCAGTGAAACTTGGGAAGGGAAGATGGTGAAAATGAACAGTCTAATGAGACAAAGGGGGACAAAGTAATTTTTTAGGGGTTTTGAGGAATATTCTCCATTTTATAGACTTAAAAATAGATTAAATCAAGCTTTTTTTATAGGTTATGTATATTTTAAATTAAATGAGGTCTTTAGGGCATTCGAAAATTGGGCGAAACTCCTTTAAACCCCCCAAAAAACATGTTTTTATGGTTTTAAGGGTCTTGGCGGGGGTAATTATATTTTTTGAGGTAGACACAACCTGAATCAATTTTCACATATTTTTACTTTTTATGTGATTAAAAAATATGACTTCAAATATATCAAATACCCTAAAAAAATAATTTTTTCGGATTTTTGAAGATGGCGCTCTATACAGAAAAATCCGAAAACAATCAGAGATATAATTTTTGATCAATACAAAATAAAAAAAAAATTGGACATTGGAAATTTCCAGAAGCAGGCCGAACAAAACCAGTATGAGAGACCTTCTCGTCTCTTCGAATTCTCGAATAACGACATTTTATATTTAAAGAGGGAACTTTGCTGAGAACAGTTAGTCGAAAATAAATTGTATCGAATAAGTTGTATAATAAATTAATATAAATTATTGTGTTTTTAGTGAATTAGAATAATTGTAGAAGACTGTAATAAATTAGAATAAGTGGAAATAAAGATTAAGTAAACTAAGTGTTAGAACATTTTAATAATAAATAAAGACAATAAATTAGATTAATAAAAACACAACACTATAAAAATCTTGATTTGATCTATTGTAAAGTCTATAATTTCACTTCATTTTAATAATTTTTTACAAAGTTTTTTGTTTGAAATGTTATTTACTTTAATAATTTTCAGTTATTAAATCATTTTTAAATTTTTCATCCCAACCAGACGATTTTTTTTATTTCAAATTAAAGTTTAAAACGTAGATTTCCCAAAAGTTTAAAAAGTGGAGTTAGCTTGTTTTGGCAGAAATCCGACGACATATTCTTGTCGAAACTGGTAAGAATTTAACATCTTTAAAGCAACATAATATATGGCATAAGAACTCATATCAGTGTCAGAAGGGTACATTGACTCGTTCCGAAATAAAATAAAATCATGAGTTCAACGGAAAACTTGGAAAATGATCAGTTTATTTGAAACAATTAATGATATGAATTAATGAATAAGTAAAAAGAAATGAAGCAACGCAACGCCGCTATTGCAATCTAAACTTTGGGCTAACACAGGTTAACTTTCTTATACAGAAAAATTTAAAAAAGAGGCACTATTTGAAACAAATAATATTGTTAGGTACTCAGTACTATTATCAGTTAACATTCTCACATAAATCAGCCAAGTTTACAAACTTAAAATCGTGTTAGATAAACACCATTTACTCTAAACAAAAACTTCCATTTAGGCCAAGCACTTTAAAGCCCATAAAATATCAATTACTACAACCGTAAGTGATAGGATTTAATGAGTGTAGAGTAGGATGGTGATAAACCTTCCCCTTAAAAAAATGTAAAAGATAAGCAGAGGCCCTTGGAAAGTTTATAGCTTGTCCTCAGAGCATTCAATAAAGTCGAAATTTTATGTATTGTTTAAAATATAAAAGTTTAAAAATATTTTTTTTAATGAGGAAAGGACCCCGGCACTTTTCTTATGTAAAAGTGTTTTCAGTTAAATTGGCTGAAACTTTGCAGAGAGGTCTTTGGTCATGCTGATCAAAAGTGCTCATTGTCTTAAGACTCAAGTATTTAATTGATTCTTAGTTGTAGAGCTAGAAAGTCCCTTTTTTGGTCAATTTTTTAAAATCATGAATTTGGAAACGTAACGTCCCACACATTGAATATACGGCATCTAAATCTGAATAAACACGAATACTGAATCTGACTTTTTTGACAGGAAACATTAAGAAATGTTATTCCACTACCATAATGGTTTAAAGTTAAAAAAAAGAACTCTTGGTACATAAAGTAGCCGTCAAACCAATATACAGCTACGGAATGCAAATATGCGATAGGTACATTTTCAAACTCAAAGATAAAGATACTTGAATCGTTCCTGTCGAAGGAACAAATGTATATTGATCCATACCAAGTCTTCAAGTTACCACAGCAAAAAAAAGAGCAAGTAAATTCATTAAAGAAAATAGTGGAGATAGTGATCATTGACAAAGAAAAATAAAATGAGTTCTTGTATACTAGCAACCTGTTTGTCCAATGTAAACGTATTAACGAACTCCGTATGTGGAAATATTTCTTTCCAAACATTTTTCATATGTCAGGTTTGCGTTAAGATGGCTGACGAAGCCATTTTAACATGGCTTTGTTTATACAAAAACTAGATGTCTTATGTGTGGAGACACTTTTAAATTAAATAATATTTTAAATACATAAAAACAACATGAAAGCTTTGAGTGGTGAAATAATTGTGAAACATAATAGTTTACGATATATAGCATCAGTGTTCGAGATTATTTACTAGATAAATCGACGGAGACTTATTTAGCCGAGTAAGAATGGAATAGATGAAATGTAAATAAACAAGTCGTGTTAACAGAACTAACACAGTGAGAAATTCTAACGAAACTGAAAGGCCAAAGCTATACAGCCGTAAGAATGATTATGGTGTAAGGTACTGAATATATGGCAGCTAAAAAGATGAAGAACAATAGATTTATGTTATAGAAATGAAAAAGCTCAGATTCAACGAAGACAAAAACTGATAAAATTCAGAGTGAATTTATTAAGGAAAGTCTCGGTGTAGCATAAATTATTGACAAAATGATAAATGATGTTAATAACAATCATCCAATATACCATTTAAAACCACACGATCAGCTGGTGTATTTTTCAGACTAATCCAAGAGGGACTGGAATTACAGCTATCCTGATCCATGCTCTGAGGTACATTTCCAAAGCTTGGAGAAGAGCGTGGGTGGAGATAAACATGTCTCGACTGAATTAAGAAGAAGAATAGCCCCAATACAAAAAATCCCTAAATGTGAAGTTCCTGGTAGGAATAGCAGAGGAAAGCCAAGGAAGACATGGTAGTAAATGTTTAGAAAAAACATGTCAATGAAGAGGATTAATAATGACATAACATTTGATATTCACAAAAAGAAACAAAAAAATTACATTGATTACCATAAGAATTAAAGATATAATGATCTTTAACTACATCTGCCACAAGCCTCCCATAAGGAATTTAAAGTAAATTTAAAAAGAAATAATGAGGAAATTCGAAAGCATACCAGAAACTATAGAAAAACAAATTAAACTGGTCTGCCTCCACATAAAAACGATTATCGAGTGAAAACAGCTACAGATCACACGGGAATGAAGAGCTTGTGATTTTGGCATACTGCTAACTTTCAAATACATATATCCATTATTAATGCAGAATCTATGTATTATCTACACCGGATACAATAAATTGCCATTCATCTTCATTTGGACATACACGAGAAATTTCAATTAATTGAATAATGCAACAATATAAAAAATATCTTTTTGTAACGCTACTGTAGAAAATACTTGGCAGATTTCTCAAGCATAGCAACACTTTTTTCAATATAGCCTTAGAGAGGAAAAAATTTAAAATTCTAATTTGAAATGCAACAATTGTTTTGCTTTGTAATCACCACAGTCAACAAGCATTTTAAATTTTATTCAAATGGCCATAATTACGTGTACAGAGTGTTGAAATAAAGCTCGGTGTCTTAGGTAAGTGACTTAAGATTGAAATAAAGTTATGCCATAGAAATGACAATACTTGCAAACTCTACATAAAATGTTTTATTAAATATTAAAGCAGCTGATTTTCTGTTCATTCTAAGTCTATATCGGAGCTAGTATTGGTTCAATCAATCATAGGACTAAGTTATTGTGAATAAATATGCTTATAATATACAAATCACGACATTGTTTTATTGACCAATACAACACAATGGCAATCGCTGTGACATGTTACACGTTTCCACCTCTATATTTATTTCACAGTAAGTAGGTAAAACACATTTCTAAAAAAAATATTTTGAAGTTATACTGCTATACGCACGGTCGGCGTTGGAAATTTGCATGAGAGTGAATCTGTGAAACCATTACATATGTAAGATAATGAGTAAGAGAGAGACAGAAGATATATTTTCTCCCTCTTCCTCTCTCGAGAATAAAAATGTTCCTTTTGTATATTTAATATTATATATTTATATAATATTGTATATATATATATATATATATATAATATTATATGTAATATTTATTTATATTATTATTTATGTGATATGTTTTGTACTATTTAAAATTAAACGTTTATAATTATTTTAAGCTTTTGTATTTCAAAATAATCACTGTTGTACCGAGAACTGTCAATTTTGAAATCCGTTAGTGTCATGTCCAATTGGCAAATCCTTTACGTGTTTGGTTCATACGCTGGTGGTTGTGAGTTCAAATCCCAATTATGAATTTCTTTTTTTATTTTTGAAATATTTAAAAACCTCACGTTAATCTTATTAAATATATGTAATATACGCAAAAAACATAAATTTTAAAATAAAATGAAAATTTACAACATAATCCGAGTTGTTGGTTTTTTATTTTTATCTTCGTAAAGTAAGTTATGTATATTGGCAGTTTTAAATACTTATGAATATTACATTTTAATTTATATTGTATTATTATATTGAATTATGTTGCAGTGTATTTATTGTATTGTAATTTTTATATTAATAACAAAATAAACAATGAATTTTACTGCAGAGTATGTGTAAAATTTTTTTTTGCATTCATATACATTTTCATATACATTTTGCACTCCTTTTATACATATATAAAAATAAAACTATATATTTTCATTAAAATATTGATACAATCCTTCATTTACTATACTCCTATTACAGGTCAAATGTTTATATACAGCAAACGATGCACCATATACCTATATAACTAATTCTTTTTCTCTTTCTGCTCTCTCTTACCTATAGCATTACATATGTAATGATTGTGCAGATTGACTGCTATATAAATTTTTAACGGCGAACGCGTGTATAGAAGTATAACTTCTACCGGCAGTCCCACTGGACTGCCACACCCGTCTTTTTTAATATCTTTGTTATATATTTTAGACAATGTCCCAAAAATGCAACTCGGCATTTGTAAGTGAAAAACACTTATCCATAATCTGGAATATATAAATATATCTTTATATAAAAGTTTTAGAGATTTTTATTTAGAAGTATTTTGACCACTGCGTTCGATATCAAAACAAAATTCGTTCACAAGACATTTTAAGGTTATCAGTTTCAATTTAAAGTTAGCAACATCAGTTTTATAAATGGAGGGAATTTTAAAAATTTTCATAGAGGGAGTTTTCATGTTCCCATTCTTCTAACCGCTATTTTTAATAAAAAAGCTGCAGTTATTAAAATAAAAATTAAAAACGCATCCAAAAATAGAACATTAGCAGACAATGGGTTAATATAAATTTGGTATATTTTATATACGAAAAATATCATTAAATCGCCCAAAATTGATGCATAGAAGTGCTGAATATAGCTTGAAACGAGTTAACTGGGTATGAAAAGACATATCTAGGATATACCGATTCTTGATTCTCGTTTGGTTCAGTGGATATATGTTTCTGGTCTTTTATGATTACTTTTTTAGAAATTTGATATATCTAGTTCTCATACCAAACGGTGAGTTAGAATCCTACTGAATTAAAATTCACAAAAAAAAAGGAAAAGAAATCTGAAAAATTTTTATACAAGTTTTTGAAGATTCTAAAATTTAAAAGATATAAGAGGCATAGCTGATAACAAATCCTTTATGACATACAACTGATTTTGCTTTATTATTTTTTAAACAATCATAAAAAGTGAAAAATGTGTTGTTTGCCAATAAAACGTTTATTATACTATATTATATATATATATATATATATATATATATATATATATATATATATATATATATATATATATATATATATATATATATATATATATATATATATATATATATATATTAGAGAAAAATGGTTCAAGTAAAAGTTTTATATCTTAAATACTTCTTTAATTTACGAATTTCTAAATTAAAATACATAAACAATTGACCGAGATAATTGCAAAAATCCCTTTGCAGACTGATTCTTTGAGGCTTTAATTTTAAGATTGATTTTACAACAATTTGAACATTTTATTTTTTAGGGAGATTTAGGGCCATATGCTGATTTTTTTACTTTTTACGATTGTTGAAACAAAAACAGCTGTACGTCTTCCAGAATTTTCCATCAGCTATCGCTCATATACCTGTTAGAACCTTCAAAAACATGTATGAGATTTTTACGTGAAATTGATAACTTTTTTACAGTTTGACTGGGGTAGTGATTATTTTACTTGATAGCTAGTACGACAGACGAGTATGTCATGTAATTTGAGATATAGAAACCATCCTACAAATAAAATTACCCCAATAGTTAATTTACCAAATACACGCTTATTTTTTAATTGAAACACCCTGTATAATTTCGTTAAGAACAGGAAGAGTGCTAATGTGTAATTAATTATTTTACAATTTAATTATGGATCGTTTAAATTTATCGTGTGTTACAGTGGGCTGGTGTCTATGAAGTGATGGAAAACT
Source organism: Diabrotica undecimpunctata (assembly GCF_040954645.1). NCBI lineage: Eukaryota > Metazoa > Arthropoda > Insecta > Coleoptera > Chrysomelidae > Diabrotica > Diabrotica undecimpunctata. The sequence goes on from NC_092810.1 coordinate 136,615,931, forward strand.
TAGGTCATTTTTACGATTCGGATCGAGGGAGCCATGCCGATGTTGGTATTATCGTTGAAGAAAAACTTGGTAGAACAATTATTAACGAGACCTAAGATGAACATATAGACCAATAATATGAAAATTTTATCGGGAAACCGATTACCGACAACAGCGAAAAATATAAGAGAAATAATAACGAATGCGATTAGTTAAGTCGTCACTGAATGTCTGAATATCAGTTTCACTTTATCATATATTGTAGATTTATTTATGGAGGGTCTTCATCTTTTTCTTTTGGCATGGATGGATCTTTGTCTGTCTGGCAATATCCCTCCATTCAATATTCTCTTATGTAACCTTCTCTTCCATTGTCTTAAATTCATAGTTTTCTGGTCGTCTTCCTCGTCATCCAATCAACTCGTTCTGGGTTTTCCTTTGTTTCGTCTTCGTATCGGCTTCCATTGTAATATTTTCTTTGTTGATTTTGTATATTTTTGCCGTCCCTTCTATGATAGTCTCTGACTTTTCAACAAATCTAACAATATCGTGTCCTTCATTAAATTCATTAATCTCGTCGTTTCTTCTGACTCTCCATATGCCGCCTTCGTCTTGTACAGGGCCGTAAACTTTTCTCAATATCTTTCTCTAAAATATCTAGACTTGCGCTTCATTTTTTTATCAGTACCTAGGGCTCACAACCATAGGCTCATACGGGTTTAAAAGTTTTAAAAGGTTACATTAAGAGCGTAGGCGCAAAATTTCGGGCCAATGCTTTTAAAATGCATTCATTTTTTTCGAATCCTAAAAAAACTAATAAGTATTTTTGAAAAATTTAAACGCAGAATGAAAGAATACATTATTACTGAGGGCCGAACGTCCCTGAAAATTTCTATAATGTTTATTTTAATAAGTTACAGGGGTGAAAAAAAGAGAAAATTTAATGTGATTTTTAATTTCAAATATCTCATTCAAAAAAACTTTTTGTTTATTCTAAAGGACTTTCGGCCCTCTGTAATAATGTAATCTTTCATTCTGCGTTTAAATTTTTCAAAAATATTTGTTAGTTTTCTCAGGATTCGAAAAAAATTATTGCATTTAAAAAGCATTGGCCCGAAATTTTGCGCCTACGCTCTTAAAAGAGATCTGTATTCAATTTCAAATTGTTTGTATTTTTTCAAATTATTAATATAAAAAATATATGTAAAATCAATAACAGTATAATAAGTATGGATGATGTATAATAAATACGAATAAAACTACATCACCTCCCTACTTTGAAAAAACTATTAATATTGCGAACAATTTCGTTAATCATATAATAATTTTTGAGTTATTTCGGAGTACTAAAGTCTTACCAAGATCCGCTTGAAGGAATCAGATCGAATCCGATGCGCCCATCGCTATACCTACATAGTGAGTCAACATCAATGTCAACGCAATGATAAATAAAAACACAAGGTTTCCAGCAATTAAAAGTTATAACAAGATTTATGTAAACTACAAAGATGTAATCAACCCAAGATCTGTTTATTATTCATTCTTATGGTATTTTTAGTGTTAGTAAATTGTCGAGAGAATGGCTACAAACCGTCTCATGCATTTGCATTGTTTTAAAAGTTGTAAAAACGTCAACAAAGTAATGGAAATATTAAAATACAGGAATTTATGACAAAGACTTAGGCATCGTTAAAAATTTGTACTGAAATAAAACGACGTACGCAAAAAATAGGAAATAATTTTACCAAAGAAATATTTAAACGACAGAGTCAGACAAGGTTGTATTATGGCCCCCGAATTATTTAATTTATATTCAATTATTGTCTTCTAATCTATCTATTGTAATTTATTGTAATCTATTGTCTATTCTTTTTCAAGAATGTATAAACACAAGCGAAATCCCTACGGAATGGAAGATATCATACCTCAGCACTATACATAAAAAGGGTGATAAAAATAATTGTGAAAATTACCGAGGAATAGCTGTAACCGGATCTATGAGTCGAATATATGTAAAGGTGTTAAAGAACCGAATCGAGAGAGAATACTTAGATTATGAAGCAGAAGAACAAGCAGGATTTCGTACGGGTCGATCTACTATTGACCACATTTTCTCCTTAATCCAGATAATAGAAAAAAAGATGGCAAGGAATCAAGAGATTCATATGTTGTTCGTCGACCTACAGAAAGCCTACGAGAGCGTTCCACTGAAGAAGCTGTGGCAATCAATGGAAAGCACGAATATTAATATAGAATTAATAAAAGCCGTCAAAGTGCTATACAACCAACCAATAACAAAGATAAAAGCAGGGACACAGATAACAACAGGATTTATAACATCAAAAGGATTAAAGCAAGGATGTTGCTTGTCTCCCACTTTATTTAAAATATACCTCGAAAGTGCTTTAAAAAGATGGAAACAAAAATGCAGGACAATGGGGATACCGCTCACCAATACTATGGTATATTCGCTTAACTTTGCAGACGATCAAGTAATAATGGCTCATGATTATGACGATTTAAACTATATGGCACGAAAATTAATTGAAGAGTATGATATATGGGGTCTAGAAGTAAATAAAAAGAAAACCGAATACCTGTGCATTGGAGCAGAACAAAAAGATCTCATATTAGACGATAACACTACGATAAAGCACTGCTGTGACTACAAATACCTAGGTATCACTATTTCACAAGATGGAATATTAGACAAAGCCATAAGATATTATATAATATATAATACGTCAGGGAGAAAAGCCATCACAATGTTAAACACCATTTTATGGGACCAATCCATCAGCAGAGAAAATAAAAAGGAGGATATATGAGACTATAGTAAAAAGTATCACTTTATACAGATGTGAGGTATGGCCACTGAAAGAAAGAACACTGTCAACGCTGAAAGCGACGGAAATGGAATTTTGGAGAAGAGCCGCAGGAAGATCTAGAAGAGAAAGGATTACCAACGAACGCATTAGAGAAATAATGGGAATGAAACGAACAATCACAGATGACCTAACAACAAAACAACTTATCTGGTTCGGACACATACAAAGAATGGACGAAGAACGAATGCCGCCAAAAGAAATACTAAAGTGGCAACTAGAAGGAAAGAGAAAACGAGGTAGACCGAGAAAAAGTTGGAGCGAAGGAATAAATAAAGAACTGAGAGAGAGGGCCATAGAAGAAGATCTATGGAACAACCGGTCTAAGTGGCGATTGGAAGTCGGAAAACGGCGGAGAACGTTATAAACCGACAAGTAGTAGTAGTAGTATATTCAATTATTGAAAAAAACCACTTGAACGTCAACAATATGGAATAAAAACATTAATTATTGTACTTAAATATGCTAATGATTCAGTAATTGTATTAAGATGGGCATTCACGTTCCGACTTGCGGTCCCACTTAGTAGGACTACTAGTTGGATATTCGTCTCCACTTACGCTTCGACTTGCTATCCAACTATCGGTCCAACTTCAGTTCTAGTTCGTCTTCACGACGGAGTACATCCCTTAACCAAAAAATGTATCGAGTAAACACTAAGCAAAATATAAGTAGGAGGAGGAAAATGACAGCATTGTGCTTGTTATCCTTATCATTTGAAAAAAAGAAGAAAAAATGTTGGATGAAGAAATTATTTGTTGATCGTGTGAACTATTGTGACACGAAACTGCTCAACGTCATTGATGATGATGATGATTACAAAAACTACCTCAGAATGGATAACTTCACTTTTTTGCTATTGCTGGAAAAAGTTGGTCTACTCATTTCCAAAAAAGATACCGTCATGAGTGAATATATCAGTACTGAACAATGCCAATTCACCAAATTAAAGGGAGTGGATGTCACAATAAACAAAACAAAAGTGGTGCAGTAGGCGGTACTGTAGACGAGCGCGAAGCTTCATACGTTTTCATATGTTTTTAGGCCAGGGTGGAACTTTTTTGAGGTGGATGTGAGAGGTGGCATTCTGATTTTTACAGGAAAAGTTGTGTGATACATTCAATAATAATAATTGACTTCCCTCGCCCTTAAATAAGTCGGGACTATTAATTAAAATATTGACATTTTTAAAAAAAATTTTACTTATAAAAACGTACTTAAACTATGTAACGTATTTTATGAAATTGAAATCGGATTATTTGGACAGCCTCAGAAATATTTTAAAACTATAAACAATTTTTTGGCTTATAAAGAAAATAGAATATCTCTATAACTATTATAGTTTAAACTAAATTCAAAAAAATACGTTGGAAAAGACTTGGTAAAACATTTCCTGTTAAAGAGTTGAATTACGTGGAGTGGTTCCTGAGATACAGCCAATGAAAAATGACTGGCATTTGCGACAAGTTATAAACAATTTGATGGTATTCTTTGAACCATTACCTTTCTCTTTCGGAGCTCTTCTTGACAAAAATTTTCATTTGGATATCATCTTACCATCTTTTCTTAGGACACTTCTTTTGGTTGCTCCAGGTTTCGAAGGTTTCCTTCACTCGGCTTTCTTTTTTATTTTCTTTTGTATCCAAAGTATTCAGATAAGTTTTCCAATATTTGATTGTGAAGAATGTGAAGCCGTATTTGTATATTTTTTATATTGTGACTACGATAATTAAATAATATATAAGATAAACATGGTTTATATAAGATATAAATAATATTACAAAAAGTATTTTAAATATAATAGATAATAAATTACAGAATAAAATAGATGATGATGAATATTCATGAGTATTCATCATCACCGGATACGCCATCCGAAAGTGAAAATCGCCCGAGAACATGTGTCATACACCCCCTGGAGACTAATTTCAGTAAATTCGAACTTAGTCCTTATGTTGCGGTGGATAGCGGTCGTTATTTTGCATAATATATGTTTTGTCACAAACTATATTCGTAAAACGCCTACGCAAAAACTTCGCCAAGGCCTTTTAGCTTCTGCCGTTCTCATCCCGGTAGCGGCAACGATTATGGCGTAGTTTTTGCCGATCACCCCGCTATTTAATGACCAAAAGTTATACTCAGTCTGCCTCTATCACGCCACAGAAGTTCTTAAAAACTTTTACAATGACTGGGTTAAAGAGTGAGTAGTAGGGAAAGTTTGATCAGCATCGGCTTGGCTTCTTTTCGATTTTTTTTAATTCTTGAGGGCTACTGGACATTAAACACAGGAATTAACAGGAACAGAAATGGAAATGTTGCGAAAGGAAAAAAAAGTTATAGAAAAAAAGATTCACAACGAAAAAGAAACTTCGCACGTTACTGACAACAGCTCATACTACCAACAAATTGTATGAGTATGAGCGTATTGATCTCATCGAGATAAACACGTTTTCTCTCTTGGTAATTCTTCGAAAAATGCTTCTTTTTCGAGTTATTTATGATTTTTGGGAATTTTTTTTCTAAAAAAATACTAGACAAATTGCAATTCTACAAAAATCTTTATAATCTTTCGCTTCCTAGAGCTCCTGAATGAAATGCAAAAAAAATTGTCGGTTTATTCCGTTTCTAAGTGTCTTTTTAGGGGTAAACCGCTCATCTACAATGGTCGAACTTAAATAGAAAGTATACAGAATTGGGACAATCAAACTAGAAATTATTGATAATTAATGTTGATAATATAATAATCATAGCAGAAAATGAGGACGATCTTCAGAAAATGCTGCACAAATTTTACACCATCATTTGACAGTACAACATGATTATTTCAATAGAAAAATCAATATTAATGGATAGTGTTCCTATCTGATGCAAAATAAAAATTAGAAAGAAAACAATAATTGAACAAGTTATGAAGGGGGACTATCTAAAAACAAAATTATCTAGCGACATCAAAATAAAAGGGGAAGTGAAGCAAAAAATAACTAACGCGAACAGAATATCTGGATCTCTACAGGACTCTATATATATAACAAAAATAATAAAACCAGAATATATAAAACAGCGCCACGTATGACTGTAAGCCATATCTCTTGTCTAGCTTGTCCTGCTTTATTCCTATTCTTGAATTATCATCTTTTATTCATTAATAAATTGCTCTCTTGGTCAAATTGCATGTGTTTTTTATAAATTTTATTATCACCTCATCGTTTTGGTAGACATGTTTTCTAAGATTTTAACTTGATCTTAACGTTTTGGTAATCTTTCCTATTTGAATGTATTAATATGATCCGAAATTGTATATAGAGAAAAAGAAGAAGAAGCCAAACAATTTGTAAAATTATGTTATAGTTATATTCTAGATATGCGGTTTTAATTTTATAGTGTTGGTGAAGTGCTAAAATAGAGACTTGTTTGATGTAGATGTTTGAACTGGGACTTCCTAAATTATGGAAATCAATAGATTTAAGAATAATTTATAAATAATAGGTTGTATTAAAATATGATATTTACCTGCCGTTTTCAGGGATTGATTTCTGTTAGATCAAAAGCGGCCATTAATAATGATAGAGGAAGTAGAAAGTTATTGTCTTGTATGATTTGTACACAATTACGGGAATTTGAAATTAGGTGAGTTTAAGAATTTGGAGAGTTTTGCAATTTGGTTGAATACAAAGAAAGAAAGAATTTTTTGATTGGTTACAAAAAATTATGGAAGGGATAGACAGATGGGAATGAGATGGGAAAAGCAAGGAGGATGATCTGCTGTTGGACTTGAATCGACTGAAGACAAAATCGAAAGGAGTGTCCGATAGTTTGTTTTTTTTTTTAAACCGGTGAAAGAAAAATTATTGTGGCGAAAAGTAGTGCAAGGAAAGTGTTGAAACCTGTAGTTCCAGTATTTGTAAGTAAAATAATTTACTATTCTTGGAGCGAAGCACAGCTAAGGAGAATTTTGGCCTTCCAATAGGAGAAATAAACATTGTTAGGAGTTTTGTTTTTATAGGCAGAACCCGGGAAGGAGTTTGTTGGATAAGGAACTAATTAAAGTAAATCCGTTTAGAAAAAAATACAGAGGCAAATTGTGGAAACGAGACATTGATTGAACTATATTAAATTTGAATTGTTTTGTGGTTAATTGTATATGCAAGAGAGTAATATAGGGAAACATTTATTTATAAGATATTTAACTAGTGTATGAAAATCTACAAAGGTATTTGGTCATTATATTTTGAATTTATTGCACCAATTGATGTCTTTTATTCAATTCTTTCTACTCTTCTTTTTTTCTCAAGCACTATTAAAAGAAAAGGTAATGTCTTTGAACTCAATTAAGAACTCTGAGATGAGAAAAACATATATTTATTAATCTAGTGTCTACATTAAAATCCATTAAATAATTTTTTTTGTTTTAATTTGCTAGTTAGATCACAGTTAATTTGATTTTGTGTATGGAATTTCAAAATTAAGTTATCATTATAGCAGCTATGAGTTTAAAAACTAATTTTGAACTTTGGTTTTAGCCCGGTCCTGAACGAAGTCGAGACAATGAACGGAACTCAAGACGAAACTGGAAAGAAAAGTTAAGTTGGCTGATGTTCCTCGAGTGAAAAACACGAAGAAAGTTTTTGGAGATTGGATCGAGAGAGTAATGGGTTGTAGGTATTTTGGAAATTCAAGAGAGGCATTAAAGGGACGATGTTTGTGTTTGTGAAGGAAGAAGGGCAATATTTTCCAATGAACAAATTCGATGACCGTTATTTTAAACGACTACAGTTGAAATAAATTTAGTTATATTGGGATTCTATTGGAAGGAAAAAACTATAAATATATCCCCGAATCCATTGATTTGCGGTAAAAAAATTTAAAATATCAAAGTATAATGGTATTCCCGAAATGATATAATTCTTATTGCTTTACAAAATAAAAAATCATTTTTTATAAAAATTACAAAAAACATTTTTTGTTTAAAATTACACAAAAAATGTAAAAAAAATGTTTTCCGGAGCAAAAAAAGATGATTTTTGGTATTTATTTAAAAAAATTGTTTGTCACAATTTCTGCCCAATAATTTCGCTCGGTACCCCCAGATTTGTTTAAAGGGGGCGTTTTTGACTCCGCAAAGAAACCGATTCAGAGTATGAAGAAACGTTTAGCCTGCAGACCAATGCAGTGAAAATGAATGATATGGGCTATTTAAAAGCGTCTCGCCTGTTTAAAGTTCCGAAATCAACATTGGAGGACTATGTAAAAAAAGACAGTTCACCAGCTTCTCCTGGTCGGTTTCCTACTATTTGGAGATGGATAGGCGGTATTATGGTTTGATAACATCAGACATCAGACGGGTTAGCTTATTAACTTGCATTGCAGAATAGTATTTCTTATATATTTTCAAACCAAAAGTGCGACAGCCGGTAAAAAATGGCTAAGGGGTTCTTAAAACGTCATTTGACCTAAAGTCTACGCACGCCTCGGGGCCTTTCAAAAGCAAGAATAAAGGGCTTCACGGAAGAAAACGTAACTCATTTCTTTAGGTTGCTTGAACCCGCTCTAGAGAAAATCAAATTTAATCCAGCGAGATTTTACAACGTTGATAAAACGGGAATAACAACAGTGCAGACGAAAAGCCCTTGCGTTATTTCTCTAAAAGGTAAGAAGCAAAAGAGAGAAACGTTCACTAGTCACTGTGGTGTTCGGTATAAGCACAATTCGTGGATTTGTCCCACCTTTGTTCGTGTTCCCCGGAAAAACATGAAAGCTTGGAAGCATGAAAGTTGTTAGCGCCTTTCCTCTATAGACTCTTACTTTTTGAATTAATTTGAAAAAACTTATTAAATTAAATTATTTGAATGCACTTTGTACAATTATGTTCATGTCCTAATAATTTTTCTGTAATTTAAGCATACCCTGATTTTTCCTTTTTGTTTCCCAGATGTCAACTATTTATATTTACACTGTTATTCTACCACCTTTGTCGTAGCTGTACAAAATTGATCTGTACAGAAGCTACGAGATAACTCGTTGGCATCCTGGGTAGGTAAAGAACCTGCGAGGTGTGTCGTGTTGGCAGTCAACGTGTTAAGTTAAAAGAACTACTTTTCCTATGCTTTATATTATATAAAATAGAGATGGTATAAATTTCGACTCATGTTTTAATAACAAAATACACTTATCGAGTGGAAACATTTATACTGATATTTATATGGTAGGTAGAAGTGAGGTTAAGAGGTATACATGAAAAATGTGTTGAATATAACATACCTATTTACAACTCGTATATCGATTTCAAACAGGCGTTTGATTGAGTAGATAGACAAGATGGAAATATGACGCAGGCCTTTGATATTGAAGATGGAGTTAGACAAGGTGATGCCATATTAACAACACTTTAAGACGTTAGAAGCACCAACATATCAACAACTTTAGAAGCTGTTGTTAGAAAACTGGATATAAATGGCTGTATTAATACAAGATCAATGCAAATATGCGCATATGCGGATGATGTTGCCATAATAAGCCGCAACAAATGTGTATTAAGCGAAAAAGATATAGAACTGAAACGAGAAGCTACTACATTTGGTCTATAAATGAAAGCAAAACAAAATATATGGAGTGCACAAAATCCAATCAACATGAGAGTCTGAAGGTAGACAATCATACCTATAAATATGCCTTTTTCCTACCTAGGCTCAATAATAAATGACAACAACATCAATCAAGAAATACAAGCACGGATTCTTAGAGGTAATTAGTGCTTTTATGCATACAAAGACTTAATGAAAATACTGAATCGTGAGTCTAAGCTTAGAATCTACAAAACAGTAATTAGACCAGTGGTCACATATGGATGTGAAACGTGGACCCTCTCAACCACTGATGAAAATCAACTGAAAATATTTGAGCGCAAAGTACTAAGGAAGATATTTGGACCAACCCAATGCAGCGATGGTTCGTTTAGAATTAAAATGAACCACGAGCTGGATGAACTAATGCAGAGCGCAGATAATGTTAGATTTGTAAAGTCACAAAGACTAAACTGGCTTGGTCACCTAGAAAGAATGCCAGATAATGGAGCTGTAAAAGTAGTCCAGAGATGGAAGCCCCAAGGAAACAGAACAAGAGGAAGGCCCCGTAAAAGATGGATAGACGACGTAGAGAGGGATCTTAAAACCATGAACATCAGGCAGTGGCGAAGGAAAGTATCCGACAGGGCAGAATGGAAGAACATTGTTAAGCAGGCCAAGACTCACAAAGGGTTGTAGCGCCATTAGAAGAAGAAGAAGAGGCAGAAGGGAGGAGGTAATCTAGCTCGGATAAAAATGATCTCAGTTGGGTCCACTTGATGTCGTAGATCTTTCGTAAATCCCACCTAACCTAACATAACTTAATCGAAGAAACATAATGTAATTAAGAATCGTTTTTTTCACATAATACTCAACAAATTCTTATTTTTAAAATCGTTTATTTAAAATCACATATTTTTCAACACCAATTTGATAGTTTAAGATACAAAAATGTTAACGAATAATCAATTTTTCTCAAAAGTACAATTGTTGTTAAATGCTATTATATATTATGTTTCAACTTGTGACATAAGAATATGAACAGATGTAACACCTGTAAAAATTAAAAACTTAACATTCTGTAGACATATGTCTTCATATAAGCGGCTTGTCTACAATTCTGTGCATAGTTTCAATAGTCAAAAGATTCCACTTGATCAGTAGATATGTCTGCCTATCATCAAACGTTCATAAATCTTCACAAGCATAAACAACAACCGATATGCCTTTCGGAATAATAATTTCTATGATGATGATGATAAAAATACAGCAGGCATACTGGAAAAACTGCTAACGCTGTCTTGATTTAAGCGAAATAAACTCTAGGAAAGTGATTTTTAAAATATAGTTAGTTGTCTGTCTGTAAACCATTATAAAAATTTTTGGATAAAACAAATGGGGTATTTTGCTTTAATAAATAAATAGAATTGGATGGATAGTGCCGACAAAAACATTGAGGTACTTAATTTTTCAATATAGAGCGTTTTTTTTACAAATATTTTCTCTTTGTTTATTTTAATTTTTGCTCGTATTATTTTCTCATATCAAACAATAATTAAAAATGTTTTAATTTTTCTGCAGTATTAACCATCAAAACTATTTAACTTACTAGTCCAGTCTTCAGATATTTGAACTCTAAAAACGAAACAAGCTGAATTTTGCTGAGAATGACAATTCTGGGACTTCAAAAAAGATGCAAAAAAGTTTGAGTTCACTCATCGATCTAAGTATTCTTTAATCAGAAGCGAGTGTTTTTGTTCCCCTTGCTTTTTAACTGTCCAACAATACAATAAAAAGTATTTTGATTAAGATAAGAAAAAACAGTACAGTACAAGAACTCCATTGCAATTATAGTAGTAGTAGTAGTAGTAGCCAACTTAATATAGAATTAGGTAAATTAAACATCACTACGTCGTAGGTACATAAGCATCACCTTCATTTTGGAGCTGTCCAGGAAACTTATTCTTAAGTATGAATAATGCGAACAAACTTTGGAGCTGCGCCAAATTTCGAAAGAAGCTCGCCAGCTGGTGTGCCCACTCCTGTGCCACAACTATTTTTTTACTGATACACCGAAAGGCATACGTAGTTAATATTTTATAAATATAGTATAGAAATACACATTCGATATTATAATGAGAGATTAATGGGAGATCAGCTTTCTTCCTTTCTGTAAGTGGATTACGGTATTGAATGATGTCTACAATAACGGTCATTCACACTTTTAAACAAGGAAAACTCTTATAGTATGTATATATGTATATGTATATATATATATATATATATATATATATATATATATATATATATATATATATATTGATACGATTGGGGTTTATAGAAAATAATGTATAAGTTATATACTAGAGAATTTTATAAAAATATATTTATGTGAGGGCATTTTAAGAAATTAGCATATAATAATTGTAAAAAGTTGTATTTTAATGTTGTAAATAGATTTAAGTGAGCCATGTGCATAGGCAACCAAAAATACTCTCGAAGTGACAGATAGAAATTAAGAATTATAAGAAATATAAAGTGGGGTTATATTGTTTGAAATGTGGATTTTATTAAATTAGAGTGTTAGTTACTAATTTGAATGTTTATTCTGATCTGAAAAGCTTAAATGTCAACAAAATTATTAATGGAACATTAACGAATTCTCCAGAGTGCAGAGTGTGACCATTGTTTACGGTCGAACATTCTGGAATAATGATTATGGCGGTGGATCGAACAGATATTTTTTTCGAGAACATCTATATAGAAGTTAATAGAACGAATGGAACATGATCTCTTACCAGATGATTCTAGAGGATCCAAAAAGATATAAATACCCGTGATTTGGATTCAAGATGGCAGTTTTTAGTCAGAAGTCAGGCCAGTTCATTATGAAAGTTAGTAGACACATTTAGTGAAGTAAATTGTTCAGAATTTTCAAGAAGTCAGTCAGAAAAGTTTAGGAAGAAATATGAAAGTTAGTTGGAGTCAGTGAATCAAGTACAAATAGTCCAATTGTTTAATATAGTGAGTTAAATGAAGATTAAAAATTATGCATATATTTAATGCACATTTATAATTATACACAAATAATTATTGAAGATTATAAAAGTATATTAGAAGAATATTGGATGGACATTGGAAGGAATTAAAATTATATTATGATTGGAGATTAGTATAAATCAACTTATAATAATTGGATATTGGTATATTGAAAAGAAGAATAAATATAAATGGTGTTTGCTGGTGGTGTATAAATGCTGGTGAAGAAAACTATATCTTAAATTAGTAGAAGCTGATAATTGGAAAAAGTAATTTCACAAAAACAAGGATAACCGAAGTACGAAGACATTCAGTGGTGATTAGAATCTATATAGTGGAAAACAGTTCATTTAGGCATTCAGTGAAAGAAAGGTACAAAATTTTGTTAATATAATTTAGTTAATGTCATAACAATTTCAATTTTGAAGATAGTTTGTTTAAATTTTACATTGTCTATAGAATTTAATTAGTTTTATAAGAGTATCAATTTAAAGATAGTTTATTTTAAATTTACATTGGCTAGGTTAGATATATATGTGTGTTCCATAATAGTTATAATAAAGATAATTTAAAAAAGTACTTACAAACTAATTCTTTGAGAACCGCGATAAAAACCCTATATTATTAAAAATACTCATTGCTCATCATTCAAACAAACAAAACATCATAACAATATATATATATATATATATATATATATATATATATATATATATATAGGGTGAGTGGGGAGGAACGCACTAAACTTTAAGACTGTGTAATATATGTAAAAATAATTAAAAATAGCTCATATGTTCGATTCATTCGATTTCCATTTGTTTTCGAGTTATAGCGATAATAACACAACAATTGATTTAATCTTAAATGACCTGAAAGCATTTTCTGCTTCGTCTATTTAGATTCAACACTGATCTCCTGATTGCATCATGGCTTGCTCTACTTGTGGCTGCAACATTTTTAATATGTCGAATTAGTGCATCCCGAGTGTCGACTTTTACCGTGTAAACCTCATTTTTGAACCAGCCCCATAAAAAGTAGTCTAATGGTGTTAGGTCTGGAGACCTTGAAGGCCAACTATTAGGGCCACTGCGACCAATCCAACGCCTTGAAAATTGTTGCCTGATCTGACAAGCAAAATGTGCAGGAGCTCCATCGTGCTCATAATACATTTGCATTCTGATGAATAGTGGAACGTTCTGTAGGAGTCCTTGAAATTTATTCTGTAAACAATTCAAAATTCAAATACTCTTCTCCTGTAAGGAGGTTCTCAAATATGAAAGGACCAATTAAATAACCATGATCACCCTACACCACACGTTTACCGAAAACTTGTGCTGAAAATTAGCTTCAATTGTTGCCTGTAGATTTTCGACTGATGTGAGTTGCGGCTATTATTAATGCCGTCACGGGTAAATGTTGCTTCATCGGTAAAAAGTATGCGTGATACAACACGACGATTATTATTATTTATCCATTGACAAAATTTCATACGGCTGGCATAATCGTCCGGTTGTAGGTGGTATCGATATAAGCGTTGTTCGTAAAGTGTGTTGATTACTCTCGTTTGAGGAATGCCGAAATGAGTACCTGAAATAATATAAAGTCCTAATGATTGTCAAATTCTATGACGTGGCGTAGACTCCTGAAGAAGGCGCTTTAATTAAACACACAAATCCACAAATTTCTAGAACTCCCTATAACAGCACAGAGAAATTGTTAATTTATCTACATCCTTCCGTCTCGACAGTAACGATTTCGCAAAAGATTATTTCTTAGTGTACAATATGAAAAACTATCGATCTTCTAAATATTCTAATCCATTATCTGTCTGCAGCAAAGGCAGCGTTAAAAAAGGAGACACGGACGAATTTATGAGTGTCACTTAGTAGAACTCTCGAAAAAAACACAGAGCCATTAAATCAAACTACGTTCGGAAAAAATGCCGCAAATATTTCATCTAGACGTAAACAAAACGTTGAGTTTTTGCTTGACAAAAGTTTTTCCTATGGCTCGTTTTGGCATCAAAGAAATATAGCAACACGTCAGGGAGATTTTCCGAAACGGACGTGACGAGGAATTTGCGTCGGAAGACTAAAAGAACATACGGAAGGGTTTCAGCGAAAGAAGTAAAATGTAAACTTTATGTTTGCGAAAAAAGTCTATTATAAATATATTTTATATGTTTTTAAAAGGTTGATCACTTGAAATTTTGTGTCCTCTCGCTTAACAAGATGTTCCATAGAAGATATAACAATAGTTAATTATGCATAAATATCGAATTAAAAGAATTTTTTTTATTTAATAACAATTTTTTTTTGTTTTAAATTTGTTAACCACTAAAAAACTTTAACTTTTAAGTTTAGTTCTGATTAAAATTTAGCGGTGTGCGATACTTGGTTTTTTTGAGAGTCGTTTACTGAAAGTCTGTTCGAAAACTGAGCGAATTTGAAAATTTTTGTGTTACGATGTTATCGAGCACGGCGTCAAGAAGACGAAACGCAAAGATTGAGGGACACAGGACGGCGCCGAAAAACAACAGAGCGTCAAGATCGTCGTCTAAGGTTGATGCTTCTAAGAGATACTTCCTCCACTAGCAGGTCTGTTGAAAATCAATGGTTTGCAGAAAATAAAAGACCAATTGGAATGCGAACAATTTATCGTCGAATTCGTAGTTTTGGCTTTTTGTTCATTTCGACCACACTGGGTGCTACTTTTTACCCTTGAACGTCGACGTAATCGTCTTAAATGGTGCAGAGAACGATTGGCTTGGGACCAGGAATGAAATGGGTTTGTCTTTCGTGATGTTTAGAGAAGCATGATGGCCGAGCCAGGGTCAGGAGCCGACGTGGTGACAGACGAAATCCATAGAATTTGGTCGAACGGCACGTTAACCCTTAACTGGTGACCATGCGTCTCACAGACTCCGCACTTTTATTAATGCGTCTGCGTTTCTCGCCCCAAATACGTAGCAACCTGTACTTCGGTGTACCTTCCTAGCTTTTAGATTATATTTGAACGTGTTAATGAGAGGTACCTCGCTCGTCCCGTTTTCGAAATATATACGTCGCGGAGTCTACTAGACGCAAGGTCACCATTAGTGTTATTTTAATATAGATAGTTCTCGTAAAGCTGTAAGAGTATTAGACGATGATTTCGAAGTGTGCACAAAATGGTATAATGAGGCGAACAGTGCCATTAGTGATGATGATGTGGAAGAAGGATATTATATAGAAAGTGGTCATTTTACGGACAGTGAACAAGAACTAAGTGAAAATGAACAGCAACAAGACTCAGAAATGATATCTAGCAAAGATGAAGAAGAGTGTGTCAATTCCAACAATTATTACTATGGAAAGAATCGGTATAATTGGGATACAAAAGGAGCCAACTAGAAACGTCTGTACGTCTGTTCAAAAGTAGAAAAGTCAACGAGTTTCGTTTATTATTTTAATAAATTGTTTTCACCAGATATGTATAGTCTTGTTGTCAAGAGAACTAACGAAAAACTCACAACTTTCGGCCAAAATATCAACAATATAAAAAAGATAAATCTGAGTTGGCTGATACTGATGAAATAGAATTGAGAGCTTTCTTGGGACTGCTTCTTTATACTTCGATTTATAAGTCAAATCATGAGGATATACGAATTCTGTTTGCTACGAACGGGAAAGGACGGTCTATATTTAGAGCAGTTATGTCGCAGAAACGTTTCCTGACCCTGATGGCCGCCTTAAGGTTTGACGATGCCTCGGACCGAGAACAAAGAGCAGGGGATAATTCACCTGCTGCTATCCAAGAATTCTTTGACTTATTTGTAAGCAATTCAAAAGATGCATATACGGTTGGGAAAAATGTGTGTGTAGACGAAATGCTGGTAGGCTTCAGAGGCAGATGTCGCTTTAAAATGTATATTCCCAGCAAACCCTGTAAATATGGGATAAAAATCTTATGTATGACTGATGCACGAACTGGGTATTTACATAATGCTTACATTTATGCTGGGAAAGGTTCAGATGGATTTAGCCTCACAAATGAAGAAAGAAGAATGAGCATACGTACTCAAGCAGTTATAAGATTAGTCAAACATCTTTACAATACTAATAGAAATGTAACTGGCGACAACTGGTTTAGTTCAGTTGATTAAGTACATCATCTACAACAACATAAACTCACTTACGTCGGCACAATGCGAAGAAATAAAAAAGAAATTCCTCCACAGTTCCTTCCGCGACCGAATTGTAATGAAGGCAACAGTTTGTATGGATTTACCAAAGACCTAACACTTTTATTCCGTACAACTAAGAAAAATAAAGCTGTGATATTAATTTCTTCCGTGCATCATTCCATAGAAGTAGATGCAGATAATGGACTACCAGAAATAAATTCGTTTTACAACTTGACCAAAGGGGGTGTGGACGCGATGGATAAAAAGTGTGTAAATTATTCCTGTAGCCGCAGAACACGTAGATGGCCCATGGCTATTTTTTATAAAGTAGTAGACGTATGTGGAGTAAATTCATACATTATGTTTACTTCGATTCCCGAAAATAATTGGACTAGATTCAAATTTATAGAAACCCTGGCCGATGAACTCGTTTCCTCATATTTGCATAGAAGATATGAAATGCCAACATTACAAAGGCAGCTGACAGAACTGATCGGAAGTTTCCTTGATATTCCCGAAAATAAGGCTAACGAAGAAGAAAAGCTTGAAATAAAAAAATATTGCTACATCTAAAAAATTTATTAAAATCCTTTATAAAAGGTATATAATTAAACCTTTTATAAAGGATTTTAATAAATTTTATGTGATACATGGTATACAGCCAGCTACAGGAACAGTTTCCTTGTGGATGGCTACATCTGTCCATCCAAATTAAGAAGAAAGGCTGCATATTTATCCACAGCGTGTCAAAACCCATATGTTTGCAATGTTCTCGAAAAATTTGTATAAATTGTACCAGGGTAGAATAGATTTTTAACTTTTTTTGTGATTTGCAGGTTTTGTGCAGAATTTCAATATGTATTTTTTTGGAATATGACTTTAAAAATTTTGTGTTATAAAACATGTTACCATTTTTTCTGTTTTTGTTATAAGTCGTACAGTTTGATTTTTTTCTTTTTCACTAAATAAAAATGACATTACAATATTGTTTTATTATTAAAAACTGTTTTATTGCATTTTTTAGGTGCCAGCTTGACAAAAACAGCTTTTTTTAGCCAGGAGTCTGTCAGACTCATGGTCACCATTTATGTAATTAAAAATACAGTCAATATTTTGGCCTGAACCCCGAGATACCCAGATTTATCCCCAATTGAAAACATGCGGGACAGGATGGGTCGGAGACTTCTTAATTTAGAGTATCCTCCTCAAACTTTGGGAACACGTCGGGAGGAGTTAATTAGCACATGGAACGAGATACCCCAGGAGAATATTGACCACCTACTTAGAATCGAATCCAGGCGTATTCAAGAATATGCTGTCCACCGAGGTGCATCAACATAACACAGTTATTAATTGATTTACCCCTGTATGCTGTTTCAATCATATTGAAATTTTTATCTTTTGTTTATTGTGCCACACTACATAAGTAATTGTAGAAAACATTTTCAAAATATAATAATTTATAATGCGTGTTCCGATTTCTATGTCACTTAGTATACCTACTTACAAATGCATTGTTCAAATTTTGTTGAAAATATTAGGTTTTGGGTATATTTATGTTGTGACTGGATAATTTTTCCTATAAAAAATATCTAATAGTGATTTTTTTCTAGAAAACTACTAAATAGCTTCTTAGGCGGCGAAATTTTTACGTAAAATACCATTTAAATGAGAAGCAATAATTTATTGTATCAATAGTCATTTGTTGAAAAATATATTCAATTGTCAGTAGAAGACATGAGTATAAAACATATGAAAGAAAATAAATAAAACTATCGACTACACATACTCACCGACGAAATAAATATTTCTTAATATTACATACCTGAAAAAGAAAAAAATTATTATAAATTTGTAGAATAAACGGGTAAATTATATTATGTTCCCTGTTTTTGCAGGAATATATTAGAGAAATTTTATAAAACAGTACCACAACGGATCAATATGTCGAGAACGGTAGGTGCGATTTTGTACACGCACAGATGACCATAAATACATATCTAATGACTTTATGGCAGGATGTTTGATTTGTTTCTTTGTCGTCGTATTCTATTCACTAAATCCAATCATATGACACCTCGTACCTAAGTTAATGCGTTTAGGTGATATAGTTAAAGGTCTTTATGACATACCGCCATGTGCGATTTATAATTGTGATTGTATTCTATTTGTTGAATCTTGTCATATGATACGTCGCACGTCGCGATTGGCCCGATAGTAGCAAAGATACGTGTCGAAAGCCTCTTTGGCATGTCGCCATATGTAATTCTTTTTTGTCATCGAATTCTATTCGTTAAATCCTGTCATATGACACCTCGCACGTCACGATTGACCCGATAGTAGCAAAGATACGGGTCTAAAGTCCCTTTGGCATGCAGCCATGTTTAATTTTTCTTTCAAACTCTCAAAAAACGGACGGATAGAACCTTAGCGTGTTCTTATGGGATTTTACATGGAGAAATACGCCGGACTGATATAGCTCCTTTACTCTTACTGATTCTGATTTTCTATACTGATTTCACTTTTTATTGTTTAAAAAATCAAAGCAAAATCACGTAGGTCTTTCAAGGATTTGTCATCAGCATCCCTGATGCACCTTTTAGAACCTTCAAAACCTGTATAAATTTTTTAATGTATAGTTTTTTTTTTCTTTAACGGCTTATTATCAAAAGAAATGCGGTGGCGGTCAAAACTGTCCTTCGCTCACTGGCAGACGAAATATCAAGAAGAAATAAAGTTATATCACGACCTATAAACCTTAAAGACAATATATTATTACCAAACATCATTTGCGAAAGTCGTCGCTACTTCAGAATATCGCTTGAAACTAAATATTGCTTGCTTAATTAAGAAGTTAATCGACATATTATAGCCTGTTAAAAATCACACAGATGAATGTAATGTACATAACATTTAAGAGCTCTTTTTGAGTATTCCTTTTCCTACCTTTATTTCTTTGCTGATTAATCAATCTAAGAGCTTTTTTAGTTACTGTTATATTCATTTTTTTTCCTATGTTAAAATGAAAAAGGAGTTTTAATATTAGATAAACTATTCTAAACCATAGTAAATTTAAAATTCTTTATCTGATCTCTATTCTTGTGCAGATCTCTTCGAAACACAATGAGCGCTTTGTGATTAGGATTTACGTTTTAGTCCGGCCCTATATCTATTAATGAGGGCTCATGAACTGTAAATAAAAGCGACAACACATTAAAAACGTCTAAACGATATAAAAAGAGCCTTTTTGTTCCATTTCCTCTGCCGCTAGGAGAGAAGTTCAAGTAGATTGCAGAGAGAAATATTTCGAACAAAGGCACATAAAATTGGTATCAAGGCCTACTGTGTAAATCGCATCGTCGATGCACAGAAACAAAACACCATCGTTGGGATATTAGCATCTAGATAGGGATATGGATATGAAACGTGAATATAAAAAAATAAACGTACGAAAAATAGGCAGCGTTGGACTTTCATTAGTATCGTTAGTGTCATAGATTAAGCCCACCTGTCGATAAAAAAATTATCTAATCTATTATATTAACTAGAACCCTAAATATCTAATAATTTTTTACCACCGTTATATACTTTCAGAAAATGAAAATCGAGTTAGTAAGAACGGAATAATAATATATAGCCATCGAAAACATTGTAATTGAGATCGGACATGTATCATTCAAGTTCATTTTCTTGGTGCTTGATCGGTTTAATTTAATCATATCTAACGATAAAATACTGAAAACTTTTTTTTTCAACACTTCCACAACATTTATTATATGTATTTTATTATCACTCCAGCGGTACATGGGAGAACTGTTTATTTCAAGTTGGACATAATTCAGAATTATGTCTGTATTTTTTAATTTGTTAATTTCCATAGATTCTAATAAAGATAGCTTAAGGCCTTTATTTTGAATGTGAAGAATTTAAAATTCGTCATTAAAAGAATGATTATGATCAAGAAGGTGAAGTGCGTATGTAGAATCTGTTTTTCTATTATTGAAAGCCCTTTTATGTTCTGCTATACATTTGTTAAAAGTTCTACCAGTTTGACCGATGTAAGTTTTTAGTCGCCACATTTAAGACTGTACAAAGCACTGTGGTGTTATTTTTTTTATGTGTTAGGCCATTTTGTTGATATCTTGCCTGTATATGTAATTCGATTCAATAAGTATTAAATAATTTCATTGTGATTGGTAACTACTCTCCGAAATTGGTAATTTGATTCACAGTTTCATCTTACTTCAGTGGTTTTCAACGTCACTTCGGCCAAAAACGGTGAAATGGACTATAGCAATTTTGTTATTTATAGTCGGTGACAGTTAATTTTTAAAAGCAGGTATCAATAAAATTAAAATTAATATGTTGTGTTGATTACTGTCATAAAACAAAAAAATATACAATTGTATCAAACATACTTACCTAAATTTTTTATTTTTTATTCCATTACCTTCTCTAATGATCTACTTTTTATAAGAACAGCTTTAAAGAGTTTGAGCCAGTCCGGTACATTACCAGATGAATAAGCGGGGAGAATAATGAGTGAAGAGTGAAAAGCTCGAGTGCAGCTGCAGATTTATTTGTTAACGCATGACGCCTTTCAAGTGGTCATTCTTTGCTCTCTTGAAGCATTCTTTCTCTGTTGCAGGAATATTTTCTCACAATTATTTCTTTCATAGGAAGTGCAATTCTAAATGGTTCTTATGAACTGAGTACAAAGCTTATTCTACCATTTATACTATTCCTCGCTATGTTCGATAATGTTTTATAACATTTAACGAGGGCTTCCAGCAACAAAGCCCTTTAGAAAATATCCTGCGAGTAATCTGAATGCCAATAACCGATTATGAAAGTAAATATGCACATATTGTGCCCTGCAGTAGATTATAATTACAGAAGTATTCGTCATAGACATAAAAAGACGAGATTTTTTACGAGGGTATGAAACACTTTTTTTATGACGCAGGAGAAATATTCATCACCATGTATTATTGTTACTGAAAACGTATTTCATTCAATAGTGTATTACTCAATGAAACAAATGTTTCATCTTTAATAAAGAACTATCAAATAACCTTATTTTTCTTTGTATTATATAGTTTTTTAGAAATGAAAAATCAATCGTTGAAGCATTTATGCCAGTTCGAACTAGGTATCTCAGAAACGGGATTATTGTATGCTTCGACCGCCTCATCTGGCGTCTTAGAACGTTAAAAATTTGTTTTTGATTCTCGGGAACGCAAAGAAATCACACGGTGCCAAGTCGGGAATGTATGCAGGATGGCCCACCAAATCGATAATTTTCGCCTTTAAATATTCGGATGTTATACGAGCCGGATAAGAGCTCGAATTGTTCGGATGCAAGAGTTTGTTTTAGCGGAGTTCATCACTTCTGCAAACAAATGGTTTTATACCACTCAGCATTGACGATTCCACCGTTCTCTAACGAAAACGTGGCAACATGTCTTTTTTTCCAAAACAAAACTCAACAATATAAATTTTTTTGTAATTTGTTTATCCTTTATTCATTCATGTATAGCCGACTGACACCTTCAGTGTTTTATCTATTTATGTTTGTTGGCACTTCCAGAGGAGAAAGGTTTTTTTTATTCGGATGGTCTTTTTTGTTTTATCTTGTTGAGGACAATTGTGCAATGGAAATGGGAGAACCACAAAATTCGGTAGGCTCTGTTCAAGTGTAAAGTTGCATATGAGTTTAAAGATTGTCTTAACTTGTAATAGTACGCTGAGATAATCGTCCCACTGCGGACTAATTGTACTTAGAGTGCGTGATGTATTCTTATGCTGCTGACTAGAGAGTCTCTTTTTACCAGCAAAGAACAAGCAATTGATATGGATCTTAAGCAAAGTGGGTATTAAACGATATTTTTAAAGGTTTTTTAACTTGTAAATTCAAAGCAATAAAATGTTTTTTATGATCGACTATTAAGAAACCTTTTAGTAAAAATAGAATGACAAAAAATACAGGTGTGTGGATTAAATTATTTCTTATGATCAAATAAAACTTTAATTAAAACTACATTACTGATACCCAAATGAGCACTTCGGGTATTATGTAAATAAAAAAGGGAATAATTTATGCAGTTCTCGAATTTCTTGTTTAAAAAGTCTACTTTTAAAGTACTTAGTTTAAAAAACTGACGACTAGAGTTTAAAGATTCAAATATTGTGTAAATAAAATATACTCTTCCCGTGACGTTTAGCTACAACTCTTGCACGGTATTCTTGATGGTCTACCTACTGATTTCTAAATATTACCTTGTCCTACACCTATCCATCTCTTTTTCATTCTCCATCTTGTCCATCTCATTTTAGTCTTTTTTATTATTTTTATACGTTGGTATTGATGTTCCTACTGTTTCTCCATACAATCATACTGGAAGCTGATGCTTATATCAATTATTTCGATCACCGTGCTGTAGTAAGTTGTTGCCAATTGGTATGCTTCATTATATAGAAACTACCATCGACTATGGTACTTTGATTGAGATGCTCATATTGAATTTACATGACATTGTTTTTCAAATTAACTAGTAGTAAGCACATACGTTTTCTGCAAAAAGTGTGGCACCATTCACATATTAGCGCTAATTCTTCTTTGTTCTTTATGGACACTATATTCCTCATAAAGGATGACATTTAGCAATAGAACGATTGTGAACTAAATGGTACACAAGAAATTTGCAAGACAATACTATTTTATTAATATCAAAATGAAGCTTATATTATGCCATTTACAATCTAAGTAAATATGGAACATAACGTCATCAAGATGGTGACCATCACGTTGGACGCAGTTTTCGATCCTCTTTATGAAATCCTCCATAACACGCTCTAACATCGTTGGATCAATAGTCAAGATTGCCTGGCGAATTGCGTTCTTTAACTCGATCAACTTACGAGGCTTGCTAGCATATACACGACTCTTTAAATATCCCCATAGAAAAAAATCACAAACTGACAGGTCTGGAGACCTTGGAGGCCACGGAAAATATCCCAAACGTGAAATGAGTTTTCCTGGGAACAGGTGGCGGAGAATATTCATTGAAGCATGCACCATCCTGCTGAAACCATACATTCTTTGGGTTTATCCCTTTTCTGGAACCAAAAAGTTTTTGGATCATGTCAACGTAGCGAATAGAATTAACGGTGACGGTATGGCCAGCTTCTTCGAAAACAGGTAGCCCAATAATGCCAGTCGGACCAATAGCACACCACACTGTGACTTTTGAGAATGTAAAGGACACTCGTGGAGATTTCGTGGGTTTTCAGGAGCCCAGTACCTGTAATTCTGTTTATTAACGGTTCCGATCAAATGGAAATGAGCTTCGTCGCTCATTAGAAGATGCTGACCTAAGTTATCCTCCAAAAGAACTTGCATTCTCGTAGCAAAATCCTCACGCTGTTCAACATCTCTTTCCATTAATTTCTGGACAATCTGCAATTTGTAGGGGTGAAATTTTAGGTCCTTATGTAAAATTTCTCTAAACGATTCCCGATTAATGTTTAACTCAATTGCATGTTTTCGGGCGGATCGTGTAGGGCTTATGACGACGGCATCTCTCACTCGCTGTATGTTTACAGGAGTTCTTACTGTTATATTCGGACCTTGTTGCTTTTTATCGTGACACGGCCTGTTGTTTTAAAATTATTTATCCATCTTAAGATTGTGTTGCGAGATGGAACTGTTCCACGCCTACCAAATTTAAAGTGAGTGCGAAAAAGCCGCTGCGCAGTGATCACTGATTCTTGATTTCGGATAAACGTATCGTATGCAAACGTGCGATGTACGACCGTCCACTGCTCAATGTTTACTGAAATGGCACACTACTACACTACTACTACAGATGTAACGCCGCGCTTGTCCCACTCTCAATCCCTCAAGCTTCGTACTATGCGTTCTAACATCCGGCTCACGATTGTCATCCAGTACTACTTGCTATAATCTTGATAAAAAGTTTAAGAATTGAACTGAATAAAGTTATATTTGTGAAGTTATCAAGGTCTCTGTCTTCTGCCCAATCAGCAATGGAAAAACCATCAGGAAACTTTACTGCCTGGTAAATAAACAAGTTTTGAGTGGGTTCGATATATACTAGTCTTCTTCTAGTAGTTTGACGATTTCTCCATGTACTTTATCAGTAGAGAGACTTTGACAAAATCTGAGACAAATGTGAGAGGGATTGAGACAAATCTCATTTTGAAAATAAATCACAATTAAAAATAACTATATACTTAAAATTATTTTTTAAAGTAGCAAATTAGAGGTAAAAACCCTATTAAGTTTTTTTTGGGAACTTTTTACGTTATAGTATTCTTTTTGTAAAAGATATCCTTGAACAACTTTTTGAAAATTACTTAAAAAAAATCGATTGTGTATTTCAGAAATATCATATCTCGCGTTTGGCCAAAATGTCACTTGGATCACTTCTGTATCTGTCTCGCCAATAGTGTTTGTCACACCTGGCCGCAGAGCTCAATACAATGACGAGGAATAATACTCCTCTCACTTGGAGCATTTCAATTTGTGTTATTTTCGTTGCCAATTAGTTTACATTTTAACTAAAATCTGCTTTGTTCGTATGTAACTTGGCCCGAGTTCAAATATCTCTTGGACAGCGATATTAATTATGATTATTCTTAGAAGCTACATAATTACGACTCTCGTGATACGCTTCTTCAACGGCGTACAAATGGGAAAATACCCCCTCTGAGA
This sequence comes from Diabrotica undecimpunctata, assembly GCF_040954645.1. NCBI lineage: Eukaryota > Metazoa > Arthropoda > Insecta > Coleoptera > Chrysomelidae > Diabrotica > Diabrotica undecimpunctata. The sequence goes on from NC_092810.1 coordinate 136,641,296, forward strand.
AGACACCTAAATTAAATACCTCGTATACTTAATTATACAACAGCATTAATAACACACAACATAAGCAGTAATGTTACATATAATATTAGCGATGACGAAACTATTCTTAGTAGCTTAAATTACGGAGAAACAGGTAAGCCTTGTCCCATGACATAACATTAGAGACGTTAAATTATAGAAAATTCATAGAACACGTAATTACGACGTATCTGTTCTGTAATTAATACAGCAAAAACTTTGATATAGGAAACAAGAAGAAAAAGTGACACATTTTTCTAAACAAAAATATAATGCAAAACAGCTACTGATCTAGCTGAGCTATAAGTACGTATATTATCACGTGGTATAAGTAAGCTACTTCGCCGAATAAGGTTGATCTGCACCCCCCAAAAGACAAACTACACATTCAAAAAATTTGAAAAAATTTGAGAAGGTATATGTGATTACCAGAAGTATTTTGACAAATTTTGAGCAAACTTTATGTTTTCCTTTTCGAAAAAACTCAACAAAACTACTTTTTTCCAAGTATAAAGCGTTAAAACCAAACATACAATGTTGTTAATTTTCTTACAGCATAAAGATACAATCCTAAAAAACACTTATGAATTTTTCTGAAAATTTTTGAATGCACAGTTTTGCCATAATACGAAAAAATAATATGTTCCGGCTTATAATAAACCCACCGGTAAGAAACTGGACAAAATTTTAATAACAACATATATAAAACTGTAAAAGTGGAAAATATTTGCAATAAAACGTTAAATATTTTTTCCTAAACATATGAAAAATCTCGTTAAATAAGAATTATATCTTGAACTGCCGCCATCAAATTGTGTTGTAGACTGAACATGTAGTCCATCTGAAATATCGGTATATTTCTATCATCGATAGATAGCATTACTTTCGGTTTCCAAACGCTTCAAACAAAACGTCATACTAACATAGTTGCCAATTACTTTGTACAACACTTTGCCAGATTACAACAAAATTTAATAAGAATGTTATCGGTTTGAATTTTGAACTGGCCATGCTAAAACTTACAGAATCAAATGATACATGGATAAATGCTCGAATAAATGAACTTTTATTAAATCTTGCCCAAGTACTTTCGCTCTCAGAGCATCTTAAGGGGCATTTCATCAAAATTATAGGCTATCCAGCACATTTATGAATGTCAAACATTAAATAATACATTTATACAACACTTGACAAAGGACAAACAGTTTATATTTTTTTTAATTTGAAGAAGTTATAGTGGATGACAGTAGGACAGAGAATAATTCATGAATCATTAAAAAAGTTTCTATATATATTATGGAAATAGCTAATGTACAAGGTATAAACAAGTGAATACCTAACCGAAAAAAATGTTTTAACCACATAAGTAGAGTGGAGAAGATCGGATTGATCAAAATAACAAGAGATAAATTACCAAGCGGTTGAAGAAGTATCAACCAACAGCGCGAAAGATGGACTCACAACCTTCCATTCGCTAATGAGCAAGCAGAATTGTTATCGCGAGAAAGGAGAAGAACACTCTTTATTATTCTCGCAAATTCTGAATCAGTAATTATCAAATCAGCAGACATTATTAGAAACAGCTCAAGGTAAGATTTCCAAGTATACACAACAAAATATCAGTTAATATAAAAGTGATTTAAAAGTCTGAAAGTATACGTATAAAATTGATATAAAAGTAGTTAGTTAAGTATATAACGTATAAGTGTGTTTCAAATGAACCAGCTTCAATTTGACACCAGTTAACATCATACTGAAGCAGGTTCATTTGAAACACACTTCACGTTATATATTATACGTTCGTCCAATCATTGTCTTAATAAATACCTACAACCACTTAACACTTATTGTGAGTATAAAACCCTTTTCCCCAACATTCACTAATAAATAGCAATTTACTACGCATATTAATGTCTTCATCTCTGTACATGGGCACACATATAATTATGTAAACAGAAAAATAGGCAGAAAGTTCAAAAGAAAGTCACAGGAGATACTGCGAATTTATACTATTTTTAAAAATAAAAACGTTGCACGTCACGATTTATACAAAGTGACGTCACTTGTATTTAAAATTTCCAGAACATCAACCTTCTTCAAACTTCCCTAACACAGCTAAGAATATGACACGGAACTGCTCGATCTTTCATTCTTTCATCTTTTCATTTTAATTAAATAGATTAGACAATCGTACGCCACTGTTACGGGAATACTTTAAATTTCAATGACAGTTTAGCGTTTGGCAAAATTGTTTACAGTGTTGCCGCTTTTTTAGAGTAAGCATTTTGTTTATGTTTTGATTTCTTATAACAATTTGATTCACAATATATTATATATTAATAAATTGTATTTATAACTACATATTAAATTTGGCTTAATAGATTTAAAAAATAATTATTGTTCTGTATTGTGATTGTGCTATGCCAAAAAACTGAATAGTGTGTAGAAAGCTGATAATAGCTGATAAGCTTTAATAGATTATTTTAAACAAGAAATAAATGGTGGGTTTTTACTATTAAATGCTCTAAAAGAGGTAAGTTAAAGAATTCAGAATATATAATTTTGTATTAAAATGTTTTCTTCAGTATTTTAGTGAGTTGCAGTAGTCTTAAAACTAGTGTATCTAGTGTTAATAGTATTTCTCAAACTGTTAAAAATAATAAACTTTTAAAATCACCTCCTAAAAAATAGTATTACAAAAAGACAAACTAATGCAGCAGAATTGAATGCCAGTGGTATTCGTGGCGTTATTTACGACACGTACAAAACAAGTAAGAACTGTGACAAATTAGCAAATGTAGGCAGAATAATTGTTCATAAGAAATGTTTATTAAATAGTCATAGTGCTTTCTTTGTAGAAAGACATGTAACTTTAAAATTATTAAGAGGCAACTTGGTTAAGAAGCAGATGTTCGATGGTTCTATTACATCATTATTGCGTTTATTAAACGAGTTAGGGTTGACATGAAAAAAAGATTCTCCAAGGCGTAGAGTTATGGAACTGCACAATATCGCAGTAAAGGGAACTTTATTTTAAGAAATTATATTGCAGAGAAAGTTTGTTTTTTTTATGAAACATGGAAACAATATGTCGTTCATGGCAAAATAAAGACAAAAGAAGTACCAGAATCACAAAAACAAATGGTAAAAGGTTTGTCACATAAGTCAATTCGTTAATTATTTATTAGTATTATTAGCATTGGGTTTATTAAGTTTATAAAACCTTTCAGTTTTTTTACTCATTTTTCTACATTTTAAAATCCAATTGACTAGTGTATTGTATTCTTGAATAGTTGATATTTTAAAAATTACTCACTTTTTATTAATTAACTATTAACAATTAACTATTTTGATATTTTGGCAACACTGTGGGGTTCTGACAATCTTGAATGACGTGCATTTATTTTTATATGAACAATTCTATACTAACATGTGTAGCACAAAGTTTCCTCTACATATGTAGATTTAATTTACAGATTTCGACTGTTTATTTATTTTACAGTTTGACTATAAAACAGACATAAGACAAAATATAACAAAAAGATATTACATAATATCTCGCCATATCCATTAAATTTTGGGTGATCTAAAATATTTGCAGTAACGCCATTGGTCTGGCGATATACTTCTCTTACAGTGTCTTCAGGATCGTTTTCTTATTCTTAACTTCAACTTAACGGGTCCTAAAATTAGCAGGATACGGCATCTGGATTGTATGTGCATGTTTGTTGACTATTCCAGAGCGGGAAAAAGTCCCAGAATTATGAAGAATTCGCTTTGGCACAAGTCCACGTTCTCCCGATTTTAGAAATGTTTTGTCGAATATTTATCATTTTTCTGATTCACACTTGTTCTCTCGTGTAATTAATGTCAAAATTCTGAATCATTTAGGAATGGATTCCTAGAAAACTTCAAAAAATCTAACCACCGTATGATTTAAATGTTGTCAATACTTTTAAGGTCGGTGCCAAAATGAGGAGCTTGTAACGAGAACAAAACTTTTTACGTATTACATATTTTGTATGGAAGCCAAATTTTTTAGTAACTCATTTTATATATGTTTTGGCAGTTTAAAATTAATTCTATAAATGATTAATTTCAAAATTATTCCTTTTTTGCTCACAGTAAATTCCTATACTACCATATATTTTTTCTGCTTATATTATTTGGAATAACCATGCAGTCACGAATTTTATATGTTTATATTATATATATATATATATATATATATATATACCATTCCCACTCAAACTTTAGTAAAAGGTTTCACTTACTCTGTTACCGCAAGTCACATTCCAATTGAGACAATCATCAGTCAAACTGAAGAAACCATCTTTAGTTTACCTTCCGAAGATGCTTTAATAACTAGACAAGACATCGCTAGAGTTCTTAAAAACTCAAAGCCTCCTACTCCGAACATAAAAAGCCCTGAAAGAACTTCAGTCAAATCCAAATCTAGTCATTTTTTCGCCGATAAAGACAATGCCACCTCATCCTAAACAGTTCTTCTTACATTAATAAACTCTCAAATCTAATTAATACTCAGACTACAGACCAATTCCTAATAATCCAACAACCTATCTGGAGAAAACAACAAAAGCCATTATCAATAAAACCCCTCTTCCTTTTGATATAAAACAATTTCTAATTCCTCGTGAAAAGTCTTCCCGAAGACCTGGAATATATGGCCTACCCAAAAAATTCACAAAAACAATATTCCTCTACGTCCCATTGTCAGTGCATACAACTGCCCTACACAACCATTGGCCAAAACTCTACAACTTCTAGAAGAAAATGCTTCATTCTTCGTCAAAAATTCTTTTCATTTCATCGAACTTCTTAAACAACAACACCCTATCTCACCGTCAGATATTCTAGTAAGTTTCGATATCGTTTCACTCTTTACAAACATTCCTATAGACGAAACTCTAAACATTCTGAAAACTAAATGCAGTATCCAGCAAGACCACTTATCTCTCATTAAACATTGTATGTCCAATCCTTATGTCATCATCCAAAATCAATTCTACAGACAAATAAATGATGCCTAAATGGGCTCCCCATTATTTCCAGTAATTGTCAATATTTTTATGGAAGACTTCGAGACCCGATCACTATCCAAATCAATGCTCAAACCCACATGTTGGCTACGATATGTTGACGATACATTGTCATTTGGCCCTATGGCAGGGATGCTTTGGTGTCTTTTCAAACCCATCTCAATGGTATACATCCTAGTATCGAGTTCACGATCGAGGTGAAAACTGATTCATCTCTACAAAATCACATCAACAGGAGCATCCACAAACATCAATCTTCCACTCAATCTCAACCCAAAGACTCAGACCCTCATCATACGAAAGCTTTCCTTCCTTACCACAAAGGTGTCACTGAAAAAATCGACAAAATTCTTAAATCAAGAGGAATAAAGACCCCCAACAAAAACTTTCATCTCTTCTCCGATCAATCAAAGACAACATTCCAAATGAACAACACGGAGTTTATGAAATTCCTTGTGCAGACTGCCCCCGATCCTATATAGGCCAAACAAATCGTAGAATCCAAAATAGGGTTTATGAACATTCCATTTCTGTTCGCAATTCCGACTCAATTTCAGCTCTAGGTCAACATCATCTACATAGAGGTCGCAAAATTGATTTTGAAAACTCCAGAACCATAGCCCCCATCCGCTTCTATAAACCAAGAATTATCCGAGAAGCCATAGAAATTGAAAAAAAGCCAAATTGTCTCAATAAAAGAGATGACGGCATGATGGAGACCTCTCAAAGAAAATATCGTCCGCTCCATCCGTCAAGCAAAATCCTACTGTCAGAAATGTTCGCTCCAAACCCCGCACCAATCCCTGCAACAATACCCACGCTAACCACGACGCCTACCTCCACCCAAACCACGTCACCATCGACGGTATAAATAAACCGTTCTCTGTTCCCGGTACCAGTAATGCATTGGTTAGTGATCAGTGTAGTAGTGTGGCTCGGGACACTGAGACTTCGGAAGCCCTGAAGAAAACATCGAAGAGGATGTCGAGAGCTCGGCGCAATGATAATCGACGCGGTTCAACCAGGAAGACTGTTGAGTTTAATATATTAATTCCTGTAATAATATTAATCTTAGCTCTAGGGTTAATATATATATATATATATATATATATATATATATATATATATATATATATATATATAAATATATATATATATATATATATATATATATATATATATATATATATATTTGATGATTCTTGACGGAAAATTCTTTATGATTTTTTATGTAAAATATTTAGAGAAGCAGAAATTCAACAGTTTAGAACTTATTGAGTTTCATATGGCCCGTTTTGACGATTCACCACTGTGATAGCAAATCTCATTTATATATATACACAAAGTAGTAACAAAAGGAGGGAAGAGTAAGGACAAAAAAAGTGGATATGTTCTAACGGGGTCCATAGAATATTAGGTATTATCTCTTCAGTCTTCAATTATAATACGTAAACGTCGTGGCATACTTCAGATGAGATTTTATGGTACTGCATGGTCTACTACACAGTCGTTAATGTACGTAAAGAGTGCTATTCGTTCTTGTTTTGTATAATTATTAAGTCCCTGCTCCTGCAAGCCTCTAATGATAGTAATACACTAAGAATCGCCCAGAACATATCCGCCGTTTTTCGTAAAAACAGCACCGCAATAAGCATAACGTTCATTATTAATTAGGTCTTCTAAAAACACGTTCCTGCCTATTTTGTTATCTTAAATCAAATCTGCATTTATCTTAACAATACAAACTTTCTTTATTCTACTATATATAATATATTATATTGTCTTAGTCACATTTTCCCCATCATCCAGCCTTCATTTATCACATCCATTGCTGGACATGGGCCTCCCTTAAACTCCTCCATTCTTTACGATTTTGTGCTCTTTGTTGCCAATTTTTGGTGATACGCCTGACGTCGTCAGCCCAACGTGTAGATGGTCTTCATGTACTACGTTTGTCTGCTCTTGGCCTTCAATTTGTAATTTTGCTCGTCCATCGTGAGTCGTGCATTCTCGCTACATGGCCTGCCCAGTTCCATTTCAGTTCCGCTATGCGTTCCACAACATCAACAATACTCGTTCTTCTTAGCAGATCTTCGTTTCTTATTCGGTCCCGCAACGTCACTCCCAGCAGGTTAGAGTAATAGTTTCCGCCCCATAGGTCATGACCGATAATACGCATTGGTCAAATACTTTTCTTTTGAGACTAATTGGTATGTTGGCCCTTAGTATATTTTGTGATGTTAAGGGTTATAGTTTAGAGACAACGGTCCAAGTATTGTTTTTTTTTGTGACTATATTTGGATAGGGATGGGGAAAATGATGGCCACAAAAAATGTTGGCCAACATTTTCCCCATCCCTATCCAAATATAGGCACAAAACATTACGTAGACCGTTGTCTATAAACTACAACCCTTAACATCACAAGATATACTAAGGTCCACCAATTTTTTTACCTTCTCAAATTTCCTTCTTCTTCTTCTTCCTCAGCTTTTCCCTTTTCGGGGGTCGCTGTTCCTGTTTCATTTCAAATACCTACATCTTCTTTTCTTGAATCTTCTTTACAGACTACACTTCACCGTCTTACACCAACGTAGGTCTTACCACACTCTTGTATATCTCTCCTTTCAGCCCTTTCCCGACTGTTCAATCACAGAGTACCCTGCTCATTTTTTCTCGATCTAGTCTTCTACTTTCCCCTTATGTAGGAGCCAAGTTATTTGAATTCTCCTACTCGTCTTAGTTTTTCTCCAAGGAATTCTATGTTCTCAGATATTCTTCTTCCTCCCAACTACATACACTCCGTTTTCGGCCTGCTAACCTTAAGTCCTCCCTCTTCAATAGCCCGTAATAAATTAAAGCTTTTGCATTGCATTTGCATCCTTATTTTGAAATGCAATATATTAGCGTTTTGGGACTTTCGAGGTAATCAACGACAAGTGTAGTTCTCTCAAATTAAAAACATATACACATTTACAGAGAGGAATTTAAAAATATGAATACTAAATACTTTTCCAAACACGTTTGATATGACCAACATTTCCGATGAAGTTACAAGACAGAGGCAGGGACGATTTGTTCTTTTATTGTGATAATTAATAATGACTGTACAGGTAAATACATACTCTATTGTTCAATAAACGAACCAAGAAAACTTTTTTAGGCTGAAAGTGCCTCACGGTATCATATAATTTTTTAAAGTCGTATTTTCTACTGTACTAAAGATTGTAGCTTGTTTTTTGGACGGAAACTAGTACATACTGAGTAGTAACAGAAGATCTGCTTTGAGAAATTTTTTGTTGTGACGGAGTTAGATCTTTATTATTAGGATTATGATTTCCGGCATAATTAAAAAAAAAGCATTCAGATTCCAGCTTTAGCCCGTTTCTAATTTTTTACTAATACACACTAATTATCACTAATTATATGTAGATAAACTCATATGTAGATATGTGTTAATAGTTCGAAGGTTAGAACGAGAATCTATTATTTTTTAAATCTAATTTGAAACACAAAGGATCAACGTTATTTCAAGTCACATTTCTTATAGAAAATATATAAAAAGTCGAAGGAATAATTACAGACATACTATTATAAGAACGATCAGAACGGTGCAGATTATAAATTTTAGGTTCAATTCACTGGATTAACAAGTCTCTCAAAATAGGAGGAGTGTTCTTTTACGAGAGTTCCAAAGGGTTTAGATAAGGGATAAAGTAATTAAACATTCCTTAGCGATTTGCTAGCTTTATCTGCTGTCGATTTATTCAGTGTATTATCTCCAAGAATGTAAATTAATGCTTCCCAAAGGAAAGGATCAAATTGAATTAAGACCATGTCTATGTTACAAAATATTGCAGAAATGTCGGTAGAGGTTGTAGAGATGTAATATCAAAATTTATGTTTATTTTCATAGCAATCGCTGTCTTTCTTTTTAATTCGTTTTTCTCTATAAATCTCTTAAGTTCCTTTAAACATTAAACACTTTTAATTGGCTAAAATCTTCGAACAAGAATAGAACTAATCTAAGTGTTTGTTTAGATTCCCGTTGAAGTCAGTCTTGGTTTGTCATTTCGCCAGTCAAGAGGCTGGGCTTGTCTCAGCGTATGGGAATGAGCTCATATGTAATCGATATATACTGGGAAAACACTAGACTGGTGAAGACAGTAAAATCACAGAATTTAGTCCAATTGAAAGAAAAAAGAAGGGACGAAAACCATGAGGATCGTTTAATAGATGAGTAATGCCGTTTGTGAGCGGAATGGGTCCCAATCGGGTTCATTATTATCGACTAGATGGCGCCAGTAGTTCGCAGTCGCGATCTCTATCGAACGAAGGATGAGTATCTGCTCTCATGGGCCGTTGTCCCTCTTAAAATCTATATTACGTATTGTTATAGTTAAGTTTTTAACAGCTGAGCGGTCATTTTTATTTAAATTACTTCATTTTTATTCTATTATTGTTATTTAATTATTAAACAAAAGTGACGTGTGACATAAAACGTTACATCTAACATAACACGTGACATATGACGTCAGACGTGATGTGTGACATCAAACGTGAATCTAACATAAAACGCAACATAATACGTGATGTGTGATATAAAACGTGACATTTGATATAAAACGTGGGACATTTGACATATGATTTTGATGATTTTCGAATCGTAAAATTAATAATATACTCAGAATGACGTGTTTAATTTTAATGTCTGTATTTGCCTTAATTTTAAAAATTATTTTAAAAATTCTAAAGAGAAAATTTAAATCTACATACTACTATAAAGGTTGATAAGTAAATAAGGTGTTTTAATTAAAAAGTCAAACGTTTTTTATATATTTTTTTATTTATTCTAAAACATAAGTACATAGGTAATATTATATGAGAAAAAAAAACCATTGGCGGAGGCAATCCACGTTTCTTTCAATGCACGAAAATAGTCCATTGCAGTGTATAGGCCACTATATAGTCGCATATGGATATGTATCACGACCAAAATCGCCCGTAGTACAAGGTGTCTCATCAAATTTGCAAACATCAATAATTATGGGAAAGATGTCAATCATATGACATTTCTGTTTTAAAAAATTTGCTTTTTGTTCTCGAACGTAAATGTAATCGGCATATGTGATATGACGTGAGATGTAGTAGACAAAACGATGGAAAGAAAGAACCTGTAGGATGGATAATGAACCTGTAGGATAGAACGAACTGTAGAGAACAGGTGAATGAAGGAATACAGTAAAAGTTGTGGAAATCATTAGTAGTAGTATTATATTTAATGCCTTCGTGTTATAAATAATCTTTAAATACCCGTAAACACAAGAAGAAACACTAAAAAATTTCTCAAACCTGTTGTAATATCTATTCGTTTGGCGTTTAGTTTATTATTGATAATTCACGCAAGTTAAGCACACATAAACTTGTCAAACACAACCTTATATCGAATTTCATCTCCATTTGAGGTCGATCCATTATAATCAACTGATTTATTTGATTATCGGTATTTGTATTATATTGGATTGGTATAATAGAAATTTGATATTCGTCTTTTCTTAACCGTGTGAAGACATCATGAAGGGTTGGATGGTATTGAATGTAAAATGCATTAAAGGAATTTAAAATAATAGACAAAATTCAATAAATCGGATAATTTCATTAGTTGAATGCACACACAAAAGCATTCTGCAACTTAAATGAAAATTGGGATCGCTTTAAAGAAATCCGTATACAAAATAAGAAAGAAAGAATTATGGTTGATAGTATGAGTACACGATATTCTAAATGTTTACAAGCAAAAAATTGCAATGTCTTTGTAATTAAGTTTTGTAATGATTCCATCATTTAAATCAAGACTTTTTCTAAATTGTTTTTAATTCTATTGATAGAATAACTCTCTCTTTCCCCCTTTCTTGCTTATCCTACCCGTAGAATCATTGTTTAAATCAAAGTAAATTATTTCTGACTTATGTTATTGCAAAAAAAAGTTGTTTGGGATAAACTAATTGAATAATTGTTAAACTAATCGATAAATTATTCTAAAATTTTCACCACATTTTTAACACAATATAAAGGTTGTATAATTATTATGTTTATATGGGGGGGGGGGGGAAGCCGAAAATTGATTTTAGTGAAAATTAAATTTTTAAATTTATTAACAGAAGATACATTCGTAATGTTCGAAAAGAGTAGATACAAATTTAAAAACGAAGCGTCAAAATCCATCGACAAGAACTGGATATAGTTTAAGGTAAGTAGGGCTTTTTTGAATTTTTTTATTCGATAGTATAAAACTATCTCTTTAAGAGTATCCAGTTAAAAGTTCAAAGTAATTGGTACAAAATTGATGGAGTTATGGGCATTTGGGAGTGAGTGAGGTGAGTAAGTAAGTATAGGGTCAAGTTCTCACAATTATGCACACACAGCAGATAACAATCTAAGTACTAGAGCCGACAAAAGGCTGCAGATGCAACAAAAAAAAAGGCAGAGTTCGTCGAAGGCAGGAGCAAAAAGATGCTCTAGATATTTTAGCAGGAAGCGCGTCGCTATATGAGCCTCTAATAGACGATTTTCGAAAAAAAATTTTAAACTCAGTGTTCACTATATCTTAAAAACTACTTGATCGATCCTTCTCAAATTTTGCACAAGTCTTTTATAGATAAATTACTACGTCGCAATGTCGAGATATTGTTCATTTTGTTGTTATAATTAATTTTACATCAAATTAGTTAAATTTTGACCAAAAATTTTCGAAAATACAAAGAATTCGTCTTTTTTACTTCTAAAATTTGAAAAAATAATAAAATGAATAATACCCGGAAGTTGCCACCTAGGGAAACTCATAAACTAACGAAATATTTTTGGTATTTTGTCAACACATGATCCAGGTATAAGTTACAAGGAACAACGCAAAGTGACTTTTTTTTTCATCTCGAAAAATTAGCTGTCATTGGCTCAATTTTTAATATTTTTCTACCAAAATTTCAGAAAATACTCTTGAAATGTTGTACTATGATGTACTTATGTTATAAATAAATTTGTATTAAACAATTTTTGAAAAAATAACTCTAAACATATAAACATATATTGATATAAGGTTGACTGCTCGAATAAATGAACTTTGATAAAATAAAGGCAGATATCGAGCACAGTTTTATTATTTAAATCTTGCCCAAGTACTTTCGCTTCCTAGAGCATTTTCAGGGGCATTTCGTCAATTTTGGGCTATCCAACAATCGAAGAATGTCATAACATAAAATTAAACATAAAATTGAACAAGCTACGAATTCTCTCTCCTGTTGCCGACCAGAATGTAGCTTCGACTATTTTTTAAATAATTTTAAACTATTTGTCCTTGTTTAGTGTAGTGTTATGTACAATTTTATGTTTAATTTTATGTTTGGTATTCTGCAATTGTTGGATAGCCCAAAATTGACGAAATGCCCCTGAAGATGCTCTAAGGAGCGAAAGTACTTGGACAAGATTTAATTAATAAAACTGTGCTCGACATCTGCCTTTATTTTATCAAAGTTTATATAAACATATGTTTGAAATATTGAAAATTAACCCTACCCCCCCCCCTTAAGGAAAAAATTAGTAAATCAACATTCATAAGTTTAAAACGTATTAAAACGCTTTAAACGTATTTTATGAAATAATTACCAACAAATACGTTAAAAATGTTTTACTTTTTACTGGTAAACGAGAGTTCTTAAAATGGTGCATTGTTGGCCATAAATCGTTAATAGCCTAAAAAGTCCAGCGAATTTGCTGCAGGAATCAAAGAGGTTTTGGTTATCAAGGTCCATAAAACTCAAAAATATTGTCAACGTGACCACCTTATTTCTCTGAATTAATAGCATTGCTTACTTCAGTGCTGTGTGCATGGTCTCTAAGTTTTTCATTTGGCGTAGTTCTACATCCTAATTTTGTATTACGTTACTAATAAAAATATTTCCAAATAATTTTCTAATGAATAAAATGATTACGATCCAATCAAAAACATCGATTGCGATCATCCAAATCACTTCCGAAGTTTAATTAAATTGGAAAGACATTTGGTTCAGTAGTAATTTTGTCACTAAATTAAAAATATATAGCTGATTGGAAATGAGTGGTTTTAAAGATGTCAACGCATTGCACCATGCAGAGTGTAGAGAATAGAAAACAAAGGCGCTTATTTATAAACACAACAAGTAACATGTGTTAGGCCGGAACAGTACCGCATTTATTATATTTTTGACTAAGGAACTTTGCAAGATCAAGAAAAATCTCTCCGTCATATGCACTTGATTGTTGAAGTTAGTAAACAGGACACACAAATTTTTGAAAGTAAAAAATCGAAACGGTACGCGTTTTCTTGTTTTTTTTTTGGTCATTTGTGCCTTTATTAACGTATAGTCTTTTCAATTTTTGCTTTGATCTTTAGTTTTTCCTTTTCCGTGGTAGTCTTTGACGTGTCTCAGATGGTGTTTCTATTGTCTAATATTAACGATATAATTAGCATTTTATCTTCTTCTTTAAGTACCTTGTCCTCCAAGACCATTTTTTGTTGTTTCTTACCTTGTCTGTCTGTAGAGGACTCAATAGTGTTGTGGTGTTGACTTCATACCACTGGTGGAGGTTTACAAGACATGATCTTCTTGGTGATCCACCCCCACGTTTCCCTTTTAATTCCCCCTGAATACTGACATGCAGTAGTTCATATCTCGCATATCTCATCACGTGGACAAACTACTCCAATTTTCTTTTTTTATGGTATTCAGAACCTTCCTTTCTTTGTTTAGGCGTTGCAGAACTGGTTGATTCGTTACTCTATCCGTCCACGATATCCTTAATATTCTGTGGTAAGCCCACATCCCAATTCTTTTACAAATGAGAACTTTTAACATTTTATAAATCAAATATAGTATTTTTATATGACATTTTTGCCATATTGGGTGGTTAAAGTCTAAAAAGTATATAAAAAAAATAAACTTTACACCAATATATTTTTTAGATTTTCTACCATTTCTGGTATAAATGGAAATTTCAATACCTGATGTATCTGCGAGTCCAAAAAAATGAAAATGTCCGTAATTAAAAAAAAAACAATGGCTTTAATTTACACAAACCCTCATCAAAATTGTCCAATATATAAAATAGAAAATATTAAGTGCTTTATTAATAATGATGGTGGAAAAAATTTAACAAATTCAGTAGTATATGAATCAGAAGCATAAGAAATAAAAGAAAATATGCACAAATCAAATTTTAAATAATAATGATGTTAAAAAATTAAATAAAAACGAAAAATAAAACAAGACAAGATGCACAAATCAAATTTTAAAAAACAGTTGCTGTACCAAACCTGACGTACGGAGAATAGGTCTGACATCTTTCTACACAAGAGCTATGGAGATGTATGAGAGAGAAATGGGTTCCAGAAACGCTCGTGAAAGATATGTATGGGAGATCGTACACCAAAGTAAAGACTGGTGTCGAATTGACAGAAAATTTTCTAGTTACGGTTGAGTCCCTACCTGTTTAATATTGTTATGAATGTACTGACAAAGATGGTAAGTAAGGGAGCTCCTTGATCAATGCTGTTTGCTGATGATTTCGTGTTAGTAGAGAATAGCACAAAAATGTTTGAGAAGTTGCAGGGTTGGAGAAGTGCTGGTAAAGAGAGAGGACTTAAGGTTAGCAGTTCGAAAATAGAGTATACAGGGTGGTCCTTAAGAATTGTATAAAAAGAAACAGTAGATTCTACACTTTAAAATATTACGATTTAAGCCAAATCGCTTTAATAAAATGTTGATATTAAGAAAGATACAGGGTGTTAAAGTGCAAAATTAAAATTTTATTTTTCACTATAACTTTTATGTTTGTAAACAATTATGTATAAAAATTTACAACTGGGTACTTTTAAATATGAGAAATTATAATTTGGTGCACACTTTGATGTAACTGATAGAGGGCGCCACTTATGCTACATATATGGTATAAATTTGCACTTAACTTTTTTGCTCTTTAAGTTACCTGTATTTGGGATAAAAAATATTAAAGATACATTATTTTAACAAAAAAAAGGTATACTTGTTAATAACTTCAAAACTCAACAGTTTTCGAGATAATCGCATTTTAAAAATCAGCTGCATAATTCTGATTTAAGGCAATTACTCCAGGCAACTAAAAAAAAAAATTGACAAAAACATTAATACTTCTAAATTTTTTATAAAATACTTTTAACTAAAGTTAATAGTTAACGAAATATTAAATAAAACAAAAATATATCAGCAGGATAATTAATAATAGGATTTGATAAAATAACAGAATAATAGGATTTTACATCAAACATTTTACGTTTTATGTTAAATTAAAGTCATAATCAAAACATTTTGTTTACAAACCAAATTAAGAAATAGTTAATAAAAGATCGTCTCATATGAAATAGCATCATTGGTTCTAAAGAAACTGCTGCAGTATTTATTTCTTCCCATAGTTGGTCGCGAATGTTTATGGGATTCTTATAGATACGTTGTTTTAAAGCGCCCCATACACCAAAATCAAGCGGATTAAATTCTGGGCTACGTGGTGGCTATAATGTATAATGGATGAATATATTATTTTGGATACATATCCAAATCTTATAGTATATTATGGAACTACATCTTATTTGTCGCAGAAGTTAAATAATGTATTAAACTGTGATGTATCTTGATCATTGGTTATTTATATACACACACGGAATAACCTATCGATGACATTACTTATTTATATGATTACGTTACAGCTTACGAGTAACTATAATTACATCTCGAACAAATGTACTATTATAATTTACTAACGAACTAATATTATGCTGAACTAAATTGCCTGTGTGTTTACTATATTTATAACAATATCGGTTATTAGGACAACGATGATGTTTTTGTAAAAATGCTGAGTCTTTCAGGTTAGATTTGTAGCAAAAGTATTATGAAAGAGGACACACATGTGTTTTTCAATACCTGTGCTCTAGTTTCTATTTGTCCTAATAAAAATGGGTAAACAATTTACGTAATGAACAATAAGTATTATTTTCGGATTTTTTATGAATTAAATAATTATATCAATATCTCACCACATTGCCAAGGAATATGAATACCACGACCAATCCAACGTTCAGAAAAGTTGTATTTAACTATGTTCTAACTGCCTTCTCTCTAGAATGTGGTGGTGTACCATCTTGCATAAACCACATATTTTGGGTTTTTAGCATTTTACAATAGAGAAAAAGTAATACAACGCCATTATAGAAACTTAAGAAGCGATAGCAAAGGGAAATTGTAAACATGATGACGGCCAACGTCTGAATACGGACACGGCACCTAAAGAAGAAGATGAAATATCTTTTCTCCAATAAGACATTTAGTACCCATAAAAAGCATTTTGTGATGTTACATTATCATCTTTGAGTTGTTTTAATAAGAATAAACTATGAATTATGCTTATCTACAGGTATTCAGTGCTTTGCCGCACAAATATCAAACTAAGAATTATCTCGAAAACTGTTAAATTTTCAGGTTACTAACAAGTATACCTTTTCTTTGTAAAAATAATGTGTTTTTAATATTTTTTAACACAAATAGAGCTAACTTAAAGAGAAAAAAAGTTAAGCAGAAATTTATGCCACACATGTGGCATATGTGGCGCCCTCTATTAGTTACATATAAGTAAGTATAAAATTATAATTTATCCTACTCAAAAGCATCCAACTGTATACTTTTGTCCAAAAATATTTACAAACGTAAAAGTTATAGCGAAAAATAAAATTTTAAATTTCCACTTTAACACCCTGTATCTTTCTTAATATCAACATTTTATTAAAGCAAATTGGCTTAAATCGTTATATTTTAAAGTGCCGAATCTACAGTTTCTGTTTGTACAATTACTTAAGGACCACCCTGTATATGGTTAAGTTAGTAAAGACTATGACGAGTAAGAGAATTTAAATACATTGCCATCTATATAATGGAAAATGTCACACTAGATTGACAAATCGTCTACAGGATACAGGCTGGTTGGCTTAATTTGAAGCGAATGAGAAAGGTACACTGTGATCGAAAAATCAGGAAAGGGCTGAAAGTAAAGATATAAGATATACATGAATGTGGTAAGACCTTCGTTGGTGTATGGCGGTGAAGTGTGTACTGAAGATTCAGGAAAAGGAGATGAAGGTCGCTGAAATGAAAATATTACGGTGTATGTATTACTTTTTTCTATAGTAAAATGCTGAGACCAGCGTCACGGAACTAGCGCAACGTGAAAGCGTCACAAAATAGCAGTCTTCACATCCATTCACTACTCTCCATCAATTTGTTTCTAGTCATATTAATAAATTCCTTTCAAACTATACTTAAATATTATTTTTAAACATCTTATTTAGTTTATATAATAATTAAATTTACTATTTAAATTTCAGTTGATCTAACTTCCTATAACTCGCTCTTTTAGATGTACTCTACCAAATATTAAATATTGGCGGCAAAATGAGGACACATTGGCCCGATACGGTTCTGAGTGAAAGCCTAGGTTGCAAAACAGGCAACCACTCGACCGAAGGTTTATTTTCAGAAACGAGATTACCTATGAAACATACGGTTATTTATAAATTTTCATCGGTCGATGCTGATGCCGTTGCCACTGCGACCGAACTTTTGACATATTCCTTTATGTTAAATTCCGCAGATTTGAGATAATACGACAAAAAAAACTAAAGCTGAAATACAGTGTATAATAAATACATTAGGATTTAAATATTATTTCGTTAAGGAAAAGTTCCTGCATTTTTTGGTTGCTTTCTTCTACACACTGATTTACATATCGGCCATTTGGACTATATTTTTTTAGTGATGTGTCTTTATTGTATTTGCATCATTCATATTCAATCATCAATTTACATTCATTTATTTTATATTATTTACTGTGTCATCACCTGATCAAAATTTTCGTCTGGCTCTTCGAGTTATCTGTGGTAACAATGCAATATTTAATCTTTTTACTGCAATGACTTTTCTTCTAATATAATATACTTGTATGAACTCATTCATTGTATTTTTAAGACTTTCAAAACATTTTTTTAATTTTTAAGAGAGGCTCATTATGTCCACTAACATTAAATTCGAGACAGGACGATAAAACAAGTAAAAAGAAAATAGGTTACCAAATGGAAAACAAGGAATAAGATGGTGTATTAAGCAAATTGTACAATGGTTAATGTTTACTCGGACTATATAGAATAAAAATCAACGGAAAACTACTTGATATAATTAGATACGCATACGACATAAATACTGTCAGAGAATATCGAAGGTCTCCAAATTCTGCTTAATCGTATTCACGAAGTATGAGAGGAAATGGGCATTAAAATAAACTCAAACAAAACCAAATTCTTCAATTTGTTCAAGTTTTAATTCAATAGAGTCAAAGTTAAAAAATTTCACAAAATTACAAATTTGGGAATTGTCATAACGGACCAACTAGATCCAGACATAAAAATAATACGCAGAATAGCAATTACTAAAACTACTTTTATGAAAATTAAGACATTTCTTTGCAACAATCATCTCAGTTTAGAACCAAGACAAAGAATGGTTAAGTGCTATATTCGGTATGTACTTTTATATAGAGCAGAAGTGTGTACACTAAAAGCATCAAGCTTGCCAAAATTTAATGTATTGTAATTTTAATGAGATATGGTTTCAGCAAGACGGAGCTCTAGCTCATTTTGGTCAGATTTTTTTGGTCAGATCAGACATTTTCCGGACGATGGATTGGTAGATTAGGTAGTATTGAATGACCTCCTCGTTCACCCGATTTGAATCCTACATATTATTTTTATTGGGAATACTTGAAAAGTAGAATTTATAAAACTAAACCAAGTGTTGCAGAGCTAAGTTTAAGATACTGTCTTAAACACTTGATTAGGGAGACACTATAGTAAGCTTTTAATTATTTTGTTCAAATTTAGTTGTATAACAGTTTGGATCAAAAAAAATATTGGACGATTCGGCGTTTCTATGGTTTTGTTTTATCTTTTTAATATGTTCCTGACTAAATAAAATGGAAAGTATTGTATACGTTTGACTGGTATTAAGTGAGGATTTCAATAAAGGGTGTTGTACAATATACATTTAAATAAGTTGTGATGTAGTGAAGTGACTAATGATATCAGAAAAATGGAAAATCTGGCAAGGTTACAAACATCAAATTTCAAATCTTCATATTACAAAATAGGTGTATCCTTATTTTGTATAATTTGGACCATCCATTTAAGAGAAAATAAGGCGTTTCGAAACTTATCCACTCTGTATATAACTCTACTTTTCAGCGCAGATATTTGAATTCCATTTTTTCCGCGGCCTTCCTCGTTTGTTCTTTGTGCTGGCTTTCATTTCCAAACCTTTTAACGGTAAAGAATGTTTTGTGGTTAAGAAAAAAAAGGAAAAAAGGTCGTGTTAACATTAAGATAAACAGTCAATCTAAAACAATATATATATATAAATACTAAGCAAAATAATAATTACTATGTAAACTATAATATCAAATAGAAAGCCAAATAATACTAAACACAAGTAATAATTTTTTCTGATTTTTTAAATTGACGAAAACTGAAAGCAGACCATAAATAACCCCATACAGACATAACAAACAATACATAAACTATTCAGTACATCAAAAACAACATAAATTAGAGGATTGCTATAGAATGTTATAAATATTATCGTAGATCCCAATGTAAAAAAATAGTGTCACAAAAGAAATAAATACAGAATAAATTATAATAAATAATGGCAACACAGATGCAACCAAAAGTCTCCAAATTTTGTCGTTGCTTCGCCAAAACTATTGGTGGTATTATCATACAGTTCCTTATATACTCTAAAATAAATATTCAATATACTATCAATTTTTAAAATATTTGTGGCAAGAAGGTTATCTAATGCCATCCCCTCTTTTGAACACACGTCGTTTTGAGCTTTAGTCGTTTCAGCAAATATCTGAAAAGTTGATTTAAAATAAAAAGGCGAAGTTCTTTGCGAAGAAAGATTATTATTAATTATTTGTTTATATAGATTGTTAGCTGGTCCTGATAATATCTATTTCGCTTATTCTTGGACGACTACGCTGGGAACTTCGCTTTTTTCTTTTTAGACGTGTTGGATGAACGTTTTATATGATGTTGAAGAGGTGGTTTTGGTGGAGGACGTGATACTTTTTTCAGTATTTAACAGGTTTTATTATTCAAAGACAAACCAAATTAAATAAAAAAGTAAAAACTCGAGCATAAAATCTACCTGAATTATTTAATGACTCGTAAACTGATTATTCTAACATTTTATACATCCTCAGTTACAAACCAAACGTGCTACAGAGTAATAATTCGGCATTAGATCATTTTTGAGATCTCCCAGTGGCTGAACATTAATTACGAATCTCCAGTGGCGGGTCTAAGAATACTATTAAGGTAACTATTAAATTTGTGACAATCGTGAACTATTTTAAATTAAATTAAGTAATAACGAAGAATAAAAAACGAAACTATTCTAAAAACATGATCAAGATTTATGTTATGGATATCTATTTAGAAAGTAATTGGTGACTTTAACAATTATTATTGCGTTAAAATACCGATACTATCGAACACAAATACCTATGAATGCTAGAAACTAGTAATACAGTTAGCATTACAATCATTTTCAATTTCATCAGTTAAATCGTCATCATTACTGTCATCTCCAGTATTTTCTATTATAGGATCAAGTATATTATTAATTTGTGAGTCAATATCCCAGAGTCTATGTTTACCTTAATGAACATGTTTAATAGATATCTTTATGAAGAAATTTCTTAATGTAAGTTGTTTACTAATGTAAATGATCTAATGTGTCTTATACCATATCTCTTAATTTCTGCCCAGGTCAAGTCAACGAGAATTAGGTCACAATCATAAGGAGGCAGTGTAAACTATGTTTTGAGCTAATGCCATATCCTCAGCGGCAAATTTCGTTTTTAAGTGGTATAGTTCTTGACAAAATTCAAATATAGAAAGAGTAATCTACAGAGAATTTCTATAGAGAAAAAGTAATAAATCGCCAGTATAGAAGCTTCGCTTCAGTAAAACCTGTTTTAAATTCCAAATAGGAAGCTTCCAACTGTTTTTGGCAAAATTTTGACAACGGTTTT
The DNA here is from genome assembly GCF_040954645.1 of Diabrotica undecimpunctata. Lineage (NCBI taxonomy): Eukaryota > Metazoa > Arthropoda > Insecta > Coleoptera > Chrysomelidae > Diabrotica > Diabrotica undecimpunctata. Next base: position 136,662,581 of record NC_092810.1, read on the forward strand.
CAATCTGGCTTGATCAACAGCATTTCAAAGACTAAACGAATGTATTTTTTTAAATATCTCAACAAAATAAATGTCAATTAACCAACCAATTAATAAGAGGAAGCTTACTGGACTGAGTGAGCTGAAATTATTTTTGGAGGAATTAGAAAGAACCTGGAGCAACCAACTGGAGCATCAATATTAACAACGTAACCAACAGTGTTACGAGACTCTTGTGCAACTGCAGACGAGTTGTAGGTAAAACCTGAGGGCTGAAACCAAAAGTAATCTGTTGCGTTATACAGATCAGTGATACGACTGACAGTTACAATAGTTCAGTATTTTGGTGGAAAAATGGTTTTGCAATCTTGTGTGCCTCTCACCACCCTACAAAGACAAAAGAGCTTCTAAATATGACAGGAACCTTGAATAGTACAGGGACGGCATCTTTAGAGGCTATCACAGGTCTCCCTCTGCTGGAACTATATATAATCATCCATAGCCTTTATGACCACTCTCAGACTTTGACCAAACAGTAATCGGAGGCCGAATTATCTATTAAACACTCACACAAATATTAGTGGGACTATACTTGGGGAATCTATCTTTCAGATGAACTCAGATATGACGAAACCAGAACTAATCCTCACTGACAAGATTAATACAATTATACCATCTAGAGAGTTCACTGATCGATCTAAAACTACCCATGGTACTGGATCAGGAGTCTTTCGGCAAACATACAATTTTGGCAAATCTTACAGCCTAGCGCCTATTCTGGCTGCAAAGAACCCACTGACCAAATTAAAACTGATGAGGAACTGCAAAGATCTCCTCAAAATTCTGGCCAAAGGCAATAAAGTGTCTTTAATATGGGTGAAGGGTTCATGAAAGGGTGGAGGGGAATGACCGCGCAGATGTGTTAACAAAACAAGATTAATGCATTTAAAAAGCATTGTCCCGAAATTTTGCGCCCGAAAATGCGAAGAAGGGGCTGCCATATTCATCCTATGCCATTGCAACGTACTATGTAATATGAGACAGGAATTCATTGGTCTATTGAGGATTGAACCAGAAGAGATCCTAAAACTACCAATGAGGAAACTGTTGATCTTAGTTGAGGCTTTATTGGAGTCTAATGAAAAAAAAAAGGGTATGGTACAAAAGTGTTATGATCAAGTGCCAGAGATAAACGTATCTCGCTTGAACTAAGAAGAAGAAGAGAATCAACCAAATCAGTACGTCAATTATGCCACACAATACTGAACTGTGCTATTAAGTAGGCAAACTTGTTGAGGAAAATAGGTATTAGTCAAAATTTTAATTAATTTAGGTACTGGAAAATAAGAATGGAAAATATTGTCGAAAATCTATTTCCAATAGAGGCTGATTTTAAGACAGCTTTCCATCCTTTCCTTAACTTCGCTTTAGTTCTGCCACTGAACTAATGCCACATTATCATCGAGGTATTGTATCCGTACCCTGTAATTTTAGCAGTAACATGATAATTATCTGGTGTAACATGTGTGTGTGACGAATTTATTCAAAACGAAATAAACGGGCTTTGATTACACGAAGTAAAAAACGTAAAAATGTAAATTAGAAATGGGTGGACCACGTCCGAAACGTGTAAACCTTTCGTTACATTTTCCCTATCGCACTGGTTGATCTATGGAATAAACATCTTGAAAAAGTAAACTAGCTACCACTACACGATGAAAAAAGGTTTTGTTGAAATGAACCGCACTCATACATACATAGACCTTCCGGTAGATTCTGTTATCGACAAAAACGATCACTTTCCGAGTGTGAACAATGAAAAAACGAATAACACATAAAGGACAAAAATAACAATAAACGTTCGAGTTGCTGTTAACAAAAAATACTTCAAACGAAATAAAAGATTTGACTTACTTTTGATTTTGTTTTAAAAAGTGAAGAAATAATTACAAATTAAACTAAGGAGACCTAGACTTGAACAAAATACATTATGGTAGAAAATATAGAGACTCAAGAATATTTTTAAAGATTTTGGTGTTAAATTATATTTGCTTATTAAGGTAATATAATTTAAAACTGAACATATTTATTACAATTCCACCAGAAACAGGTTCTTCTTCTTCTTCAGATGCAAATCCACTAATGGATGTTAGCGGTCACATTTTCCATTAATTCTCTATTTCTTGCAATATGTATCAGAGATTGCATTCATCTATTATTATGCATTATATCATTCCTCTCTTGCCTTCAATTTTACCCTCGATTATAAGTTGGAGGAACTGGTATTTTTCATTTCTCATGATGTGACCTAGATACGCCGTTTTCCTCTTTCAATGGACTTAGTATTCAGTGTTATGGTGGAGTTTTCAAGTGCATCCAAGTTTCTGGAGATGATCATAAATTTGGTTTTTTTGGTATTAATCTCTAATCCCATTCGCTTACTGTATTCTCCGATTATAGTGACAAGTTGTTGAAGATCGACTATGTTGTCACAAATTAAGACAGGTTGTCAAGAAACAGGTTGTACAGTATAATATGACGATAACATTGTGTAGAGAAAAATAATTTTAACATTAATTCCGAATGTTATACGGCTATAATTTTTTTTTAATTAACTATCTAAAAAATATCCAGAAGAAAGAATAAAAATGATTTTAGGGCGAACTGAACTGGACCATAAATTGGTTTAAGAAACTAGAAATCGAGATCTGGTACTAAAGGAAACGTGGCAGGAAAGTACGGCTTGGGCAGAGAAACTAAAAAGAGGACAAGTTTGTCTCTTTAACTTACCCAAACGCAGAAGTCTCCATGTTTTAGTTTTGGTGTATTGGTTTTGTTAATGATTTTCTTCTTCTTATTACGCCGTCTCCTTTCGAGTTTGGCGATCCAAATGGCAATTGTAGTTTTGGAAACTGCTGCGCGAAAGATTTCTGCAGATGAGCGATCAAACCCTCTCCTCAGGTCTTTCAGCCACGAGTTCTGGCGTCTTCCAACTGATCTCTTGCCCTGCACTTTACCTTCCAATATGTTTTGGAGTAATTCATATCTTTTATTTCTCAACACATGACAAGTACTGTATTTTTCTCTCTGTGATTATGCTGAGTAATTCTTTTTGTTTACTCAAGCGCCAAAGTACCTCACCATTGGTAACTTTTTGTATCCATGGAATTCTCGGCATCATCTGTATATACACATTTCAAAGGCATCTATTCTTTTTGGAGTCTGCTCATGGGAAACACCACAACAAAAGAGCCCTGGGCTTGTTTGATCGAGTGTCAAACTTCAAGTAAAGAGGTGACTATATTGATGGATAGGGCCGTTCCTTGTATATATTACAAGAAATAATGTCAAATATACAAAACTCTGATAAGACCGGTCATTGAATAAGAGTCAGAGACATGGACATTGTCAAAAAACGACGAGAAATTACTAGCTACATTTACATTTAGCACCTCTTTAGCGATGTTGTCCCTCCATCTGGTGCTTGGTCGTCTATCTTACTGTCTTTAAATTTATGGAAAATAGTAGCTCCCTGTCGATACTTACTCTTTTTTCCTTCCTTGAAGAATTTCCTCATTGCTCAAATGTTTATGATATTTTCAATACTCTAAGAAATATCCACATCTTAAGATACTCTACAACTCTTTTACTAGTGTAAATAGGTTGTACAAAAAGTGTTAAAAGATAAGAATTACCATAACGTAATCAAATTATCAACACAAGAACGTCGTGGAATAAACTCACTCTACAGAAATTTGAATATATTCTTCTTTCGCCTATCGTCTATTGCTCTTTTTATATGTGAAGGATAGTTTTCACTCGTTTGGGGGTCCCGATGATCTTCCAATTTCTTACTATTTATTTAATTCTTTTATATCTATGTTTGTGACTTAATCCACTCCATGACTCAAAAAGAGGAAATTGTAGAATTCTCGCCACTGTTCAATGTCAATAAGTGACTTTTTTTCGTTATTGTTCGACTTCAAGTATCTAACTTCATTGATTCTGGCGCGAGTGTCCTCGTTGTATGACGAGAATGAAAAAATACTTTCTATTTCTGATTGTACAATATCCGAATAAAACGGATTACAGCTTCCTTTTTGATAACATTTTCTCGTAAAGTTCAATGAAATGAAAAATTGGGAGATGGAACGTTACTAAGATTGAGCTTTATTATTGTTTTATTGCTGGTTTTTAGAATTTTTTATTACAGGAAAAGCAATTTGTAAGCAAATAGCCGAAAAATTCGATTCAGTGGACGGTGGGTTAGCACGCATAATCAAGTTTTTAGTAGTTTATGGAAATATTGTGCTTTTACGAAAACATAATTCTGTCGGACAATAAACTATGAGCACGGTCGAATGAACACAAATTTATTATATTAAGTAAAATATAAATTCCATGAATACTTGTATAAATTTGATTACAGAATTAATTTGAGAAACATCTCTAAACTTTTACTTTGTATTATTTGTTTTTAAAATATAGATTTGTAGACATTAAAACCATATATCTTAATAAATGCTAAATAACTATCAATCAAAAGAGAACATTGGGCTAAATTCACCAGCGACATGGACTACGACCTACATGGTGCCCAAAAGAAAGTATTGAAAATGCTTCGGAATAGGAAAAAACCAGTTAACGAGTTCGTGCTGACCAAGGGAGTACCTATAGAAACAGCATTTTAAGGAGCTATATGATGCTGAAGAAACGCTGAATATAAACGAATACAAAGCATATATAAGGCAATCAATGACGAAGAGGTAGAAGCAAAGATCAAGAAACTAAAAAAGAGAAAAACACCTGGAACAGATGGTACCCAATGAACTCTTAAAATATGGAGGCCCCGAACTTGCAAGTAAACTGTCAAAACTATTTAACAAAATCTTAAACGACACAGAAACACCAGAGGAATGGCATAAGAGCATTACAATCCCCATATTTAAAAAAGGCAAATCACTAATGCTGAAGAACAACAAGGTTTTACAAGAGGGCGGTCTATAACAGATGCAATATTCATAATAAAACAAATAAAAGAAAAAGCTATAGAGTTCGGCATGCCAGCGTATATTTGCTTCATTGATCTGACGAAGGCGTTTGACAGGGTTCGCCTGGGAGACGTTCTAAATATATTAATAGAAAATAAAACACCGAACAACATAACAAAAATAGTCCATAACCTAAATAACAACAATGTAACCAAAGTTAGAGCAGGAGACCAATTCACTGAAAATTCCAACACCGGGAAGAATTAGACAAGACGACAGTTAAAGCCCCTTCTTGTTTAACCTACTCATGGGCAAAATTATAAACAAAGTAACATCTCTCAATCTCGGATACAGAATGGGCAATAAAAGAATTGGTATGGTGTCTTACGCAGATGATGCAGCAATTATTGCCGAATCAAAAGATGATCTTCAGAGACAGCTCTTTCAGTTCTTTCAAATAAGCTGCCAACTAAATATGACCATTTCTACCAACAAAACTAAATGTATGACAATAGCAAAAGATCCGCTCAGATGTAAGTTAGTGGTTGAGAACAACCCAATAGAACAGGTGATGCGATTCAGATATCTGGGCATAGCCCTAAAAAGATCCTAAATTTTAAGCGTTTAAGGAAGCCTTTAGGTGGTCGAGAGTTAAAGTTATGGCAGTTTAACCAAGTTATGGCGGAAGTACCAAGTCGGGAAATAGAAGAAAAGTTACAGAATATCAAAAATATTCTGCAGAAATGTAATTTTTTTCGCTTAGCTCGGTGTGCTCCTATTAATTTGGTATTAAGGTTTGATATACTTCACCGCTTGCAGCAACGTTTAATTGGCAATTACGTTAATATTTGGGTAACTGGTAAACTAAGAAATGTTTTTTAATTGAAAACAACTGGCGAAGTCAATGTAACAGCTGAAAATTTTTAGGATAACCTTTTCAGCCTTATTGTTTTAGTCACCTCCAGCGGCGTATCAATAAGTAAACAGAAATAGAGTATATATGCGTCACTATTTATCTGTTACATTTAATTATGTCTTTTTTATTGTTTATTGAGTACAGAGTCATTATGCTATGAAAAATTTTGATGAAATGATGATTTTCCGCTAAAAATTATTATTATAGTAAATTAAAGCTTAAACTTAATCAAAAGCTTTTAACCTAAGAAAGCCATTGAAAATGAAAGATCTGGAATAAATATTCACGGTCACTACATTTGGAACACTGCAGAATTTATCATTCAAATTTATGATAATTGCATAGAAAAAATATTAATTTATATGTAAACAACGAATGAATCGGGCCTAAAGGTACCATTATTTAGGAATAAATATTATTGAGTCTAATGAATATATACGCAAGTAGAAGAATTAAGAATAGAGAAATTCCGAAGTGAGTTAACATAAAGGAGACACAGTGTACTAGAAAACTGAGCTTAAAACAAATTACGTTGCTCAAATGGAGTAATGATTTGTTTTCTCGGTCTTGTTTATGATGTAGAAGGGCAGATATTATGCAAACATGCATGGAGACTTTTAAGATGCGTTAAAATTACCATGATGAACCAACCTTAACAGCGGAGCACTTGAAAATTAAGAAGAAACTGTTCAGTTCATATATGTTAAAGTGCTTCATCCATAAAACATAGGTTTTGTCTGCAGAACCCATTTGTAAGCAGTAACTCATACATTAACTGACGCAAATAAGAAAAACACAAAATTTCTCCAAAAAATAGTTAACATATATAAGTTTGTCGCAAAGGCATCCCAACCTTGTTAATATACTCACAATGTTTTTTCTTTGCACGCTTCTATGGACACTTTAATTCACTGAAACAGTTCCTGAACGATTTAGTTATCCTATAAGCAACATTTTCAGTTTCCAAAAGACCAAAAAATTTATAAAATGATATGTCACGATTATTCGGAGATTGACAGAATTCTGAAATCTTGTCTTTTGTCAAAAATTGTTGCACAAAATTCGATAAATTTGTTGAGGCATTATCATCATGAAGAAACCAGTGTCACCCTTAGTACTAATCCCAGAAGCCCTTGGAACGATAATTGACTGATCGCAATGAGTAAAAAAAAAACATTTTAAGAAAATGTAAGGAAAGATCAATCTGAGGAAAATATACGTATTCATAGACAATTTTCCAATATATTTGTGGGATATTAACAAACAAATGTACTATTACAAATTAATAGCACTTAATTAACAGAACTATTCCTTCGATAACTCTGGCGAGAAAAATGGACCTTTACTCATTGGTGCAAATAATTATTAAAATTTAAATGGTTGCAATAAACAATCAAAGACAATTTATAGGTTTAGGTAAAACTAGGTAAAAACTTACCGCTGGGTCTAATTACCAGGGTTTGCACTACAAAACAACGAACGAAATCAATTCAATATGCGTGCATGGGTTCCCGTGCCGGGTTGCGTCTTTTCTTTTCAACGACTCGTGCTCTTCTCTCTTAAAGGGACGCATTCCACGAGCCCGATGGCGGTACTTATAGGGATCGTAGGAATACAGGGAGGACAAATGTATTGATTAATTTATACAACCATATTTGAATTTAAACAATATTAACAAAAGAGTTAAAATTATCGAGAAGTAACTAAGAAAACAGAGTTAATTCCAGAGTTTCCAAAGCGTTTTACAAATACGTGAGATCAAAATTCTGTTAAAAAACTGGTATACCGTTATTAGAAAAATCTAATGATGAAATATGTTTAAAAGAAGAGGTTTGTAAATTATTTGCCGAAACATTTTCTAATACATGTACAGTTGACACGGATCCTACGTTTTCAGATGTGCCTCCTACTGGTAGAATAATGAATTGGTTAAAGCCATTGGCCTCCTACTGAATTGGTTAAAGAGGTGTTAGGTTATTTTAAGACTACTGGATAGAAAAATATTTCACCATTATTATATCATAATTGAGCAGATAGTTTAGCGGCTTCATTAGCATCTTTATCGGCCAAATCTTTCAAACAAATTCAATTTTCATAAAAAACTGGTATAGTAACACCGACATAAAAAAAATGGAAATAAACTCCTTTCGATTAATTATCGACCGGTAACAGTTCCTCCAACATCAGTTAAAATAATGAAAAAATTAATAGCCAATATACTAGTATCCTTTTGGTTAGAGCACAATGTTATTCCAGTCTCTCAATACGGATTTCTGCCGAATTGTTCTGTAACTAGCAACCTCCTTCTTGCTCTTAGTGTATTTGATAGGATACCTATAACTTCTCCGTTCATTAGATAAGATACTTATAAACAAATTAATGCTGAAGCTAGAACATTACGGCGTGCGTGGTGAGTTGTTATTGTGGTTAGAAAATTTCCTCTCTGAAAGAACTTTTTTGATCAAAGTAGAAAATGACTGCAGTGTTTCACGTGCAGTAGCCAGTAGTGTCCCTCAGAGATCAATATTAGTGCCTATTCTGTTTTTACTGTACGTATCTGATTTAACGTGTAGATGGCAGTTTCATATGCTGACGATTTCAAGTTATATTATTGTCCAGATATTGTTAATACTCTTCACAGCGACCTTAACCAGCTATCAGAAATGAGCTATTCCAATAAATACGCGTAAGTGTTCAATGTGGATATAATAATCTATATATAACATATTTTTTGGATAGAGTTTCTCTGAAATCGGTACAGAAAGTTAATGATTTTGGTGTTACGGACAACCAAACATTAAGATCTTCTTAGGGTGCCTGTCCGTTCCGAACGTAGGCGATCATTCTGGCTATAATGACTTTGTTGGTTGCTATACGGAATAGCTGTGTTGAGGTCTTTCTATACCATGCTCTCGGGTTAGCGCCAGGATATTCTTCTTCGTTCTGGGGCCCTTTTTCCTTCAATTTTACCTTGGAAAATGCATTGGAGTAGCTCACATCTGCCTTCATTTCTCATTATATCCCAAGTACTGCAGCTTACGGCCCTTCACGATGTTGAAAAAATCCGCGGTTGTGTTCATCCTCCATAGTACTTCTTCATTGGTGACTTTGTCTGTCCATGGTATCTTCAGGATCCTTCTGTATAACCATAGCTCAGAAGCTTGAAGTTTTGATAGAGTTTCTGCCTTCAATATCCACGTTTTTACTCCGTACAGAAGCACTGAGTACACGTAACATTTAAGGAGCCTTATTTTTGTTTCTAGGGTGAGGTCATGGCTCTTGAACACAGAGCTCATCGTCATGAATGCACTTTTTGCCTTTCCGATGCGACATTTAATCTCTTGGGTATTGTCCCACGACTCATTGATTATAGTTCCCAAGTAGTTGTACTGTGAGACACGTTCAATTCTCATTTGGTTCATATAGAGATTTGCTCCAGTTATGTTTTCCTTGCTGATGATCATTAGCTTGGTTTTGTCGGTGTTATATATCCAGTCCATATGTTCTACATGTTTCCCTTATTTTGTTCATTATGTTTTGCAGCGCTTCTATGGTATTGAAAAACACTATTGTATCATCTGCATACCACAGGTTATTGAGCTTGACTCCATTTATTGAGATGCCTTCATCAATATCTTTTAGAGCCTCTTCAAAAATGTGCTCCCAGTACAGATTTAATATCAGTGGTGAAATTATGCACCCCTGTTTCACTCCTCTTAAGATTGATTTAGACCTGATCTGTATATTCTCCATCTATTCGGAGCAGCGCGGATTGATTCATTACATTAAGCGAACTCTGCTTTATACTTTATATTAAAAGCTTTTCATAAAATGTCTCCAGACGTCTTTGAAACTCTACAAAAATTATGTCAGACCTCACCTAGAATTTGCACTGTCAGTTTGGTCACCTCATTTGCAAAGGGACATTAATTTAAAGAAGCACAACGAAAAGCTACTAAGGTACCTTTTAATTATGGAAGATTAAACTATGAAACCCGACTAAGAAAGCTCAAGTTGTCTCCATTAACTCACAGACGAGAAAGAGACGATGTTATATCTACTTATAGAATTCTTAAAGGGGATTTTTGGGGACCATCTAACTTTTTAATATCAACGAAGATGCTAGAGTAAGAGTTTAGAACTATAAATTGAAAAAGGAGTCTTTTAAAACTACCGTAAGACAAAACTTTTTGGTTGAACGAGTTTTTGATAAATTTAACAGTTTCAGTGATGAGATAGTAGAACCTACTAGTTTAAATAGTTTCAAAAACAAGTTTATAATTTTATGCATACTTTGTAATATTTGTATTTTTTGTAATTTGCTATTATTGTAAGAATTACTTCTAAGAACTAATTCTTTTGGATATTATTTTTAGTTTTTATTTTTACTTTGTTAGACAATTTGATTCATATTATTTATTTAGTTTAGTACCATAAATATTTTGTACTTTGTCCCACATAAGCTCTGCTTTGGCTCGATATCATTGTATAATAATAAAAAATAATAATGTCCAACCTTACACGAATATAAAAATAACAACAAATTGTAATTATTCAAATATAACAAGTACCACAAGTACATTTTTTTGTTTTTCCAAATCCCATTGGAAATTGTCGTTGATTTAAACTAACGTTACGCTACTGAGCGTGATTTACGCACTACGCACAAAACATCTGCTTCTAGTTTTCTGCCGAAAACCATATGTTGATTCGATTTTGCTTTGCCGCTAAATAAGACGAATAGTGACCAAGCCTTAAACTTAAATGCAGATGCTATAAGGTAAAAGTGAACATTTTACAATGTAATATTATTAAACAAGCATTACTATTTTACTTACATGCTTCCATACGAGTATTTGCATCCTTTGTTTAACCTTACCTGAAACAAATAAAAATTATAAGTAAAATACAAAGAATCAGAAGAATACAGAGAAACTTAATAGCCGCACCACAACTCACTATGTGTTACTCGTTATGTGCCATATTCGGTCGCATAAGACGAAGTGTGAAGCACACATAAGCAAATACCCAAATAGCAAATACGGCTATCCGTCCACTTGTCGATTTTTGACACACTTCAAAGCTTTAAAGCTCGAATAAGCCGAATGCACGACGTATGTGTCGACTGCGACACTTCCCTCGCACAGGTGGTTGTCGCGCTGTTTATCTTAACCTAACTTTATTGTAATTCTCGTTATTCTTGAACCCTTAATTCAACAAATTTGTGTGTTTATATACAACTATCGTACCTATTACGCTTTGATTTGTGGTTTACCTACTGCGAAATGGAGTGGACAAATGAAAAGCTAATGGGATTTTTGGATTTATACCAGATGCAGCCTTGCATTATGGTTACACAAGTATTGGTAAACTATATTTAAGTAAAAATAAGTTACACCGACCGTCAATATGTCCATGTCCATATATTTGGCATGCTTGGCCCGCCAGCATAAGTGTCGAGTAGCGTATTTGTTATTCGCTGACGAATAACAAATATTTGGGTAAATATAGCGAAGCCGCATAACAAATAATACATAGCGAAGTGTGGTGCCGCCATAAAGTGTATCTGAATGTGATGGCAAAAAGTTTCGTGAATAAATCGCATGCAGTTCGAAGTTTAAAACGAAAAGTTCCGTTAAAGTTAATTGATTACTACTAAATATTTATATTACGAGTGTATGTATTATGTATAAGTAGATGTCAAAGATAGTCAATATTGAAGACTAAAAAAGGGGTGCATCACTGGATGCCTTTCTGCATGTCAAATACTTTAATTGTCAGTCCTGTTACTTATTTTCTATTATATACCTAAATATTTTGGTTAAGATTGTATAAATAGATTGTAATAAAAGTGGGGTTAATGAAAAAATACAGAGACGAGGTAATAAATGTTTAATTTTAAAAAGGGTGAGAAGAACACTCAGATCCACATACTAAGAAATGAAAAATATGAAAAAGAAACGTATGAGTTAATGCGATTGATTATAAAAGGGAAGGTGGAAGGAATAGGAGGCGACGTACATCCTGGTTGAAGAATTAAAGCAGTGGGGCGGAAAATCAGCAATGGAACTAAAAACCTATACATTGAAGTAAAAAATTCTGTTATAATTGGTATATATGTAATTAAAAATTAAATAAAAAAAATCCAAATAAATTACAATGGTTGATTGTGTTTAGAACGAACGTTTTCGGTATTATCAGTAATCAGACCATCTTTAGTGAGCTTCTAAGTACTTGCTACATAACCTCATACCAAGCAGAAGGTGGGTTTAAATTAAATAATAAATATTTAAAAGTATTAAAATAAACGGCACAATGTCGATGATTACATATTTAACAGTCCATGCACATGGCCCTACTCGAAACAGTACTCACATGAGTTTTGATCTGCAGTTGCCAGCCAACTCTGAGTTGGCTAGTGACTTTGCCAACTCTGAGTTGGAAGTTTCCACTTACTGTACAAAGTGAAAATTTTTATACCCAAACTTTTACGTTTATAACTTTTTTTAAATAAAAACGACCCTTGGTATGAAAAATATTTAATGAGTGTATATAAACGATTATTTACTGAACAGTTCTACCTAATTAATTTAATCGAGTTCTTATTATCAAATCTAATCTAAACTATGTATGTAAGTGGTCTATACGTAAGATTTAAATTACATAAATATACAATCTATTTTATCAATTTACAACTGTTTCGGATACAAACTTAAATGTGGCGACTGCCTAAAAACTTACATCGGTCAAACTGGTAGAACTTTTATCAAACGTATAGCAGAACATAAAAGGGCTTTCAATAATAGGAAAACAGATTCTACGTACGCACTTCCTCGAATATCTGCGTATTATGCACCAAAATTCATTAAGGCCTGTCTTTTCCTTAAGTCTGTTGTTCATTCTCACTATATGTATCGGTCTACTTGCGATCCATCGAAGTGAAAGACAGATTATGAGAGAGAAATGAGATACCAGAGCGTAGTTTCGCTGTACAGGGTAATCTACTTGGATGGCAGAAAATACTTTGATGATCAGAAACACCCTATGTGTCTGAACTACCTCCATCTTCCAAAAACAAATTTCTGTAATTTGTTTTATAGAATGCGACGTATTATACACCAGGTGATGATGAACGTTTATCTTTTCTCTCTAGAATACCAAATACCGATAGTAGTACCAAATCATAGGAAGTGAATGACATTATCAAACGGAGATTAGAGATGCACTTGAGAATAAATTATCTGTCTTCACTACGAAGACGATTGCCGCAAACATATTAAGATGTTTTGCTTTGTCCCCTAATTTGAACCTATAGAGCATGGTTGGAAAGGCTTTTCAGATCAATTCGCTTTCGAGGAAATCGAACATGATTTTCCAGAACACTCCAGAACAGAGCTTGTCACTACTGCTAGAACAGACTGTCAGAATATTCCACAAGAAACGATGATAAAAATCCTTGTGAGCTGTATGCGGCGATGTGTCCAAGGTAGAAATACACGCTGATGGACACTTTTTCTCTTTTACTTATAAACTGTAAAATATTATATTTATTTTGCTTTAACACTATTTTCTCTTGTTAAAAATGCTGCTTGTTAAATAAAACATGTCAAAATGTAAAATTTTTGTTACAAAATCACGAATAAACTGAAAATTAGTTTATAGTTGATGTTTAACAACATTTTATGCAAAAAGCTGGCTGGTGGCTAAGTTTTCTCCCAAAAAATAATTCCCGATTTCCTGTAGAAGGCATTTAAATTAAGAGATTCCATTTTTGATTTCTTTTTAAATAAAATACTGAATTTGTTTATCATTAGAGATAGATTTGAGAATAACAAACATTTCAAGTGCACTGACCCAATTTGATAGATGAAATCTCTTATTTGGCAGCTACAAGCAGGTACGTAACTGAAATTCCTGGAGTAAGGAATCACTGCTATAACGTTTTAAAACAATCATCTACTTGCCAATTATTTTTCCTTCCGAGAACTGCGGATATCGTTAAAATATTTGGGCTAACTGCCTTCGATTTGAAAACTGGATATTTGGAAATTTCTTGAAGTTATTAATATTTCGGTAGAACCTTGAGAAGAAGTCGTGAACGGTACCCAGAATTTAGGCGCCTATAAACGACGGTCACATTTATCTTAGACCAGTGATTCACAATCAAAAACACCGCTACGGGTCTCGACGTAAAATCGATCACATGCATAAATTTTTAAAGTATGCTTGTTCGATTAAGTAAAAAGTTTTTTTGCTCTTTATGTGAATAAATAGGCGAAGCTGTTTCTTACATAGTGAACATTAAATAATATAAAATGATTGTTTTATAAAAAGATGTAAAATTATACTTTTATGGGAAGTAAAATCTAGACTGTATCATCATTTATAACAAAAAAAATAGTTTCCTTTATTGGTACGAAGAGGTGTACATAATTCTAGAGCGTAAAAAATTTAGTACGCTTTTTAAACTGTATAATGTTATGTCTCATTACCCAAAATACCAATCTCAATTAAAATCGTTGAGAATAGTAGAGTTAGTATTAATTATGTACCGGGTGGTCCAATAAGCCGATCTGTCGGCTATATATCAGAAACTATTCATGTTATAACTTTAGGAGAAAAAATTCCTTAGTCAAAGTGGCCAAGAGAAATCGCTGGAAATAACTTTCAAGTTTCTGGGTTAACCGCTAGGGGGCGTAACTTGTGAAGAAAACTTTGAAAACCAGTTTTTTGGGAAATATGCCCAATTATACCAAGTGTTAAATAAGTAAACTAGAAAGAGGTCTTAATTCTGCACAAAGTTGTTTAAGTATTTTTTTTTATTTTTTCAAATAAAGGGTGGGGGAGAGTGGGAAAGTATTTGTGGATAAATACCTAGAACTTTGGTTTGGATCAACCGATTTTAACGAAATTAGTGTCATTAGAAAGAGTGTGGATGAGTTAATTTACATCTACTATAAAATAATTGCATTTAGTTTTAATTGTCATAGGTAGAGGGTACTTTTGAATAGAAAAAATTAAAATTTGTTTTTCTTCAAAATGTCTAATGGAAACACCTATTTATTGTAAATTATAATGCAACTGGATTAAATTCGTAACAAAATGGCGCAAACCGCATGTTAATACCTTTTGTCGAACTCGAGATATGAATAAAAACGCATAAACATAAGTAAGTAGGTATAGTATTGACTCACCCTGTATTATAAATTAAAATTAAATATACGAAAGATCATACAAATATCTCGATCATTAAAACTTAATGTCCAATTTAATGTTCAAATCGATTTCCATCGTTGTCCACACAAAGATGTAATCTTTCGCGCGTAGACATAACAGCTGCTTCAATCTCAGCTGTTGATATACTATTTATTGCGTTTATAATGCGCTGTTTCATGCCGTCTCGCGTGGTTGGTCGAGTTTGGTATACTAAGTCCTTCAATCTTCCCCACAGATAAAAGTCCAGACATGTTAAGTCTGGAGATCTAGCTGGCCATGAAAATATACTTCCCCTTCCAATCCATTTATTTGGATAACTTGCATACAAATAATCTCGAACTCGTCTGGAAAAGTGCGCAGGACACCCGTCATGTTGTAATATCATATCTCTTCTTGTTTAGTACATAACAAAGACGAGTCTTAAAACTGACTATCGGAATATTTCTAAGTAAATTATAAATTAAAGGTTGTGAAATTCGAAGAGAAAAGTACAAAAATAAGTTTTGGGTGCCCCAAGATACATCACAATATTAGTGAAAAGGAAGATTCGTATTGTTACTTGAATTATAGTAAGTGAATATTTTTTATAGTATTTTAAAGTAAAATTGTGACTTATTCCCAATAAAAATAGTAAATAACTATTAGGTATTGAGATTGTATTTTTGCTTGCATCTGTACCTGGCACTGTCAACGTTAATTGGAATCATGTAAACCATTATTTATTGTCAACCAATTGTTGGGAATAAAGCTTTTATTCTATTCTAGTGGTGTTTATTTTAACACGTTTTTTATGTTGGTTTTTTCCTACAGTCTAGACCACAAAAAAAAAACAAGAAAACACTATTACAGCCGCGACAATAATTAGTAGAAAGATCAAACGATTTATACTGACGTGTCACAGTTTTTCACGACCATGATACAACTATAAAAATGTCACTAAAAAGCCAGAAGAGCGTGCCCGATGTCTAGAATTAAAAAGCCCTAACTGTAAGCTATCTTTAATCAATGTTAATGAGATTTTTCCCGTGGTGTGTAGGCGTTAACTTCAATCAGCAGCTTCTGAGTTAATTTGACATATTTATATTTTGCAGTAGTACTTTTCAAGGGAGCGTGAAAAATGTCTGTGGTTTAAAACTAATTAGAAGTGCGATACCTTAAGCTCGAGCAACTAAAATGTAGGAGGCTATGGAATTTTTCTTTATTAAATACAGGAAGGAAGGAGAATTTATCGGTGACGCGACGTGATAGCTGAATACTAATATTATAAATAATTTTAATATCAAACATACCTAGGATATTTCAAGCGGAGAATTATTTAGATACACAAACCGCTTTCAGGGTTATTAAGGGGAAATATTTGACTTATTAGGGACAATATTCCTAAAGGAATATTAGTTTCAAAAACAACAACTTAGTTGTCGGCATTTAATCGATTAAGCTACACAAAATCGAACACAAAAAGAATATTAAAGAAAAACCGAACATATCGCAGATGCACACTGAGAAAAAAAGATTCGCAATAATACACAGGGAGTACAACCAAGGAGTTGTACTCCTGTTGTACATAGAGTATAACTCCGACCTACGCACGCTGCACACAGGTCAATTCCAAAACCTAGATGGAACTCTACACAACCAAATTGGGAAAAATTCGCTTCTGACCTTAAGTGCCTGGTTTAGACACTTCCCGTCACACTCTAGGTAAAGGCTACGAGAGAGTCCTAAAGGAGAAACTCGTAGAATTCCTAGATAAACAATATCATTCCAAAATTTCAATTAGGATTCAGAACTGAACACTCCGCTCAAAATGCATTGACAGAAGCAGCAACTTTCATCTCACGCTCAATTAATGAAAAAGGCAAAATAGCCATAGGCATATTCCTAGACGTCCAGACGGCCTTTGATCAGTTCTGGCATGCAGGTCTGATTGAAAAACTCCGCCTTTCTGGACTACCAACCACCTTTCTAAGAACCATCCACACATATCTCTCCAATCGGACAATAAGAGTTAAAATCAGCGACCAATACGTCTCAAGGCCAACTTGACAAAGTCGTCAAATGGTGTAACAAATGGAGAGTCACTCTCAACCCAACCCCAAAAACACACAAAAAGACACAAACCCAAAAATGGTCTGCCGCAAGGCTCGGTGTTCGCACCACTGCTTTTTAGCCTTACATCACAAACCTGGGTATGGCTATGCTGATGACTGGCTTTATTAACACAAACCTAATCCCTAGAAGAGCTGAAGAAATTCTGATGGAAGACCTAGAAGTTATAACTTTCAAAAATGGAGATTTCTAAAACCGAAGTAACATGCTTCCACTTAAACAACAATTTGGCTTTAAGAACACTTAGCGTTCACTTTGATAATACATGACTCAATCAGAATGTTATACTTTAAAGAACAGTTGCCGAATAGGTAAAAACCAGAAATAACATAATGCAGAAGCTCTGCGGAGCAACATGTGGTGTATTGGAATCCACACTCAGGTCTTCAGTCTTAGCTTTTGATTATTCCATATTGAATATTGCGCATCAATATGGATCAACAGTGTTTACGTTCAAAAGATTGATGTCCAGCTATATACCACCTTGAGAATGATCGCTGGAGTAATCAAATCCACACCAACCCATTGACTTCCAGTGCTGAGCGACATTCCATCACCACACCTTCGCAGACTCAATCTTCTGACCAAAGAAATTAAAAAGATCCTTACCAACACGGCGCAATACATAATTATATAGAAAATGCAACCAAAAGTCGACAGCGCTCCAGAAAACTTCCCATACAAACCGCAGACACAACCACAGCCATCGCAGTCCAACATTCGCAATCTCACATGAGGTGTCTCCTGAGAAGCCGTACCTAATTAAAGTACATTGACTTTGGTTTATGATGTTCATATAAAATACAGGGTGAGCATTTAAAAATCTTAAGAAAATAAGGAATTTTTGTTTTGACTTACCATATATTAGATTTAAAGAGTACGGCTACAAAAGGTCGTTGCTTTTGTATCCCTTTTGAATTATACAGGGCGTTGAACTTGTTAACGATTTCCATTGAAATTGAAAAATATTTTTGAGGTTATACTTCTATACGCGCGCTCCACGTTGGAAATTTGTATGGGAGTGAATCTGTGAAATCATTACATATGTAAGATAATGAGTAAGAGAGAGACAGAAGATATATTTTCTCTCTCTTCCTCTCTCGAATATAAAAATGTTTCTTTTGTATATATAATTTAATATTATATATATTATATAAAGATATATATACATATAATATTATACATATAATAAAATATTTATTATTATTATTATTTATGTGATATGTTTTGTATTATTTATTAAATGTTCATAATTACATTAGTCTTTTGTATTTCAAAATAATAATCTCAATAAATCACTGTATGATCCAGAACTGTCAATTTTGAAAAAAGGTTGTGTCATGTCCTCGGTAGTATAGTAGTCAGTATCCCCGCCTATTACGCGGGAGACCGGGGTTCGATTCCCAGTCGGGGAGGACTTTTTTATTAATATTATTACATTATTGTCATTTTTAAATACTTATGAATATTGCGTTTTAATTTGTATTGTATTATTATATTGAATTATGTTGCAGTGTATTGTATTGTATTTTTATATTAATAACACAATAAACAATGAATTTTACTGCAGAGTATGTGTAAAAAAATTTTTGCATTCAACTCCTTTCATACATATATGAAAATAAAAATATACATTTTCATTAAAATATTGATTCAATCCTTCATTGTTAGTAAGTTGTTATTAATTCTGTTTCTCTTTCTGCTATATCTTACCTATAGAATTACATATGTAATGATTGTGCAGATTGACTCCCAAATAAATTTGTAACGGCGAATGCGTGTATAGAAGTGTAACTTCCACCGGCAGTCCCACTGGACTGCTACACCCGTTTTTTTTTTAAATACCATGTATAACACAAAACAATTTTGTATTCTTGTAACAAGAGAGTGAAACGGATTTTAAATTTACGCATTTTTTTTAAAATGTGAAGCTTACAAACAATATTTCCGTTATATTCAGTATTCCTTTTTTTAGTATCTCCTATCCTAATAATAGATATAACGGATTTGTAAAAAAGTCGATCGCCCTGTATATAACATTTATGGCAGAGAGAAATATTCGGACTGGTGGAAGATTAAAAAATAATTAAAATACGTCTTCATTAACTAGTCTATTATTGTTTTTAATATTAATAAATTTAGATTTTTATTAAATAAACGTTCCTAACGTAATAATACGTTTGCGAAATAGAAAAACACATTTTCTATTAAAAATAAACATCAAATCATTTGCCGACAGTTCCACGAAACGATTTTATTTTATTGCCTGTGACAATATACTCCCGAATTTTCGAATTTATTGGGATGATATTTCAGTTTTTTCAGTTTTGTTTACTACATATACACATTTTTTATTCGGACCATTCACAAAAATAAGATTACGTGTTGATAGGACTTCCTATCGCCTACATGTTAAATTTTTTATTGTATTTTTTGAACGCCGTCTTACAATATAAGTAAATTAATCAACAATTCCTGTTAAATTCCACTTGGAAATTGTTCAAAAAAGATAGATTCATTTTTGACATGGATTTCTTTTAATCTATCGTATCATAACATGTTAGGAATTTTATTTATGTTTAACCGAAATGCATGTACTGCAGCGTTAGGTACAATAAATTGCAAATAGGTGAATCAAAACAAATTAAGGAATACAGTTATGAGAATGCGACATATTAGCGTAGATTTTTTTTTAAGTTATGATGTGGGCTTACAACCCTCTTAGAAGTACATTTGCCATCTAGAACCCATACAGAGACGTCGTCTCAGGGTCAGCAACCTCCCAATTTTGGAGTCTTACATTGCCATGTAGGGTATCTGTTAAAAACTTTAACATCATACCATCTTATTAACAAATATGTAACAAATAACAAATCTTGTAACATTTTAAGGGTTTTACCCGCATATTTAGTGTCTTGACCCATGTACACCTGGAAAATACACTGATGATGGAATTGTTAGTCCGAAAACATTCTGTTGTGATGTACCCCGAAAGGGTCTTTTAATTGTATCATTTTATAAAGGATTTTTAAATAAAACTTTTGTTATTTATGGTATACACCCAACTATAGGGATTTTATTTTCCTTGGAGTTCCATTTAAAATTATCGGTCACAGTGGCTCTGTAACGTCATCTATCACTATTACGTCACCTGTAATGACTAGTTGAGTAGCCTACGTCCATTTATCTTCTTCCTCCAAACTTTACTATTATAAGTATAACCGCCCAAAAGATATGAGGGGGAGCTAGGATTGTAATATATAAGAAAATAACATCACGAATAAAAGCTTTTTTCAACTATTTCTTATGATTCTTAGTATTTTTTCATTAATAATAGTTTTTAACATAAGCAACCACATTCATTTTATGCAAAATTTCCATTTATTCCTTTCGAAAATTGTTCTAAACCAACAGTTGCTAAGATGTGAGAAAAAACGACGAAAATATTGATTTCTTTTATTAGAATGTTTAATAAAAAGTTTTGAGCAATCACACAGCGAAATTTTGATTTGTAGTGATACTTAGAAGCGATTTGTGCAAAAGAACTACATTTATATATGTACTACCCACCCAACTCAAAACATATACTGCCTGATCTACTGAATGTTTGTTCTATCTATCTATATAAAAGGCTTTGATGACAGGTCACACCGTTTGTCCAGTAAGGAATCGGATAAAATAAAATAAATTAAATTATAAACCAGAATTACAACATATATCACTTTTTGATTTTTTAAAACCATAATTAAACAAAATAAATACCAAATAATAATAACAAAATGAAGTAATAAATATAAAATAATAATGAAAATGTAAATGATGAATAAATTCTATTTTATATTTAACAAATTTTGAAAATTACTAAAATCATTAAACAAAATTTTCAAAGGAAATATTAAGATTTTTGAAACTTTAAAGAACTTAAATGTGTGGTATTATTATAAAAAAAAATATTAACAATGCAGTAAATGTGTGTTATTATTATAAAAAAAAATATTAACAATGCAGTAGCAAGCAGATATGAAATTTCATTAACCCACATCTCCTTTGTTATTGGTCCGATTGAAGCGTGTGATACGTTAAATGAAAGGGAAGGATATCACGAATATATTAAGATAAAAGAAACAAACAAAGCGACTACCAAAAGGGCACTACACAGTGTCTTCATTACTAATGAAAGTATAGTTCCATACGAGATGTCATAGGGCACTATGGATAAAAATACATAGTTTAACTAAAAGACAAATTTTGATTTATTGACTTAAAGAAGGCCTCTGGCTTAATACAAAATAATCAACTGATCGAATCCTAACACGCAACACAGCAAATGAAAGGGGAGGAAATAACGAATATATTAAGTATGAAGAAATCAATAGGGCGACTAAAGGGTACTACACAGTATCTTCATTAATAATGAACGTATAGCGACATACATGATATCATAGGTACTATGAATACAAATAGATTTACTACCAAAAGGGCACTACACACCGTCTTCGTTATTAATGAAGGTATAGGGACATACGACATATTGCATGACACTATGAATGATAATAGACACATTTGCATTATATATAAAATATAAGGTAAATTTGCTTTATTTACCTGCAAAAGGCCTCTGACTGATTACAAAATAAACAACTAGCCTAATACTTGCATATGACACATCAAATCAAACGACATGTATATATACAGGGTATGGTAAAAAATTATGATCTCGGCTCAGAAGTGTACCAGATCATAGTTTATATTTACTCGGATTATATGCAAAAAGTTTATTATTTTAAAAATTGATTGACTGACTGAAGATGAAAATTAATTGGATCCCCGTCGCATGCGACGGTAAAGTTACTAGTCATTTTATAATTTGCATTATGCAATTCACATTGTTTTGCGACTAGTTGTTTATTTCACACGAAATTACTACGAAAAGTTTTAAAATGAATATGTAACAGTTATCACCGTTTTATATGATTTACATTTATAATATATAATAATCGAATATATTGGGAAAGAAGTATTGGCGAAGGTTCCTCAACACAAAATATTCAGGAGGAGAATCCCGGCACCCGCCCAAACTGACCGAAATTCCAGTTCGTGACTAAAAATACAACAGAAAATATCACGCATATTTACGAAATCCCGCATACACTATAAATGACAAATCTACATAGGACACGTATTTTACCAACAAATTGGTTACAAATTAAAACGACATACATATAGGTCGTAACTTTGAGCTTTAAATATTTTTATATGTATGCCGTTGATGAGACATAGTTGTTGTTCCACCATACAGTTTAGTATTTTAATGGAGCTGTTTACACAAAAAATACGCAGATGACAGACATGTTTATGACTTTTTTATATATCCGCGGAGAAATGCTCATAAAAAGAATGTACAAGCGGATTGGTATAGAGATACAAATTTAATATTTAGATATATGGTGTATACATACAGCGGCGCAAAAAAATGTACCTCACAACATAGCAAATTTGACATGAAAAAATAAAGTTGGTAAAATGCAGAGTAGTGTAAGGCAAGATATAACGTTTTTATTGCTTTCACTTTTAAATCTTTTTACAATTGTAAACTGTCTTCAATGATAGCCCTCAAGTAACTAAGTACCTAGTTTTCCTTTACACAGACCTTGCTGCATTAATCGGCACGAGCCGAGCCACCTGATTATCGGTATTGAAGAGAGTTTATAGTTCTGGAGACTCCAAACAATATTGATAAGTGATAGGAACCCTATCACCCACTACATGGAGAAAACGGAATGCGCAAAGGAAAAAGAAGAGGTGACGACGAGGAAGAACTGTAGAGAGAGAGAGAGAGCGCGCACACTGAACTGATAACCAAGAAGAAGACATTGACTTTATCGAAGAAGTCGAAGAAACGCAAGAAGAAATGCCCGAAAATCAAGAGAAAATAATCACTTCCACGTATCCAAGAAGTTAACTGAGCTAACCAGAAAAAGCTCACCAAGAAAAGCATCTGGACCAGATAAAATAAGAAACAGGGCTCTGAAAATGCATTACTGAGATACAGGCTCTTCCTAAACTGATGAAAAAAGTCCACATAATCCAAGCCTGAAAAAACAACATATTCCCGCAGAACTACAGGTTGATTAGCTTGCTTCCATCAGTCTAGATAGCAGAAAGAGTCATCCTAACCAAACTCCAAGCAAAGTCGGATAGGCTAGGAATAATCCCTGAAGCACAACACACCAGCGAACTACACTCAGACTAACAGAGTACATAGTAGCTGGATTCAACGACAACCAGTACACAGGAGCAGATTTCCTGAACGTAAACAAAGCCTTCGATTGAGTGTGGCATAAAGAACTGACGTTCAAAAGGAAGGATAATGGACACAACGAGGCCATGACGAAACTGGTTACCTCGTACTTACCTTTTAGGCGACTAGAAGTTCCGGGTTTAAATAGGGCAAATCCTGTCTAACAACGGAGCCTCGAAGGCCGGAGTACCACAGGGGACGGGCTTGTTACCTCTTTTGCATAGCATATACACAGCAACAGCGGCAAAACACAGAAACCTGAATGTAGCCGTAAGAAATCTACAGTCGGCACTGGATAAAGCAACAGACTATCCAATGGAAAAAAGCCATAAATCCACAGAAGACAGGCAATTATCATCAAAAAGAGAACAGGAAAATGAAGCTAAATAATGTACCAACGTTTATAATACATGTAAGAACAACAATCCAAAAAATAGACTTAGCCAGAGTCGCCATTAAAGGACTTGCAAGAAGAAGAATAGAGTCGTATTAATGCAATTAACACCACGGACAATGTTGTGTGAGCACAAACACCGCCACCAAAAAAATATATAAAACTTTAAAGCAAAGAAAAAAAATTCTCCCTTTAATTCTTCTCTAATTTCGGAGTCTGTTTTCATTCGTCTTTCTCCCTCTCTCATTACATTGGGGGCGAGTATTATTCTCATTATCTTTCTTTCTAATTTCAAAAGTCGATCTTCCTCTTTCGTGTTAATCGTCGTTGTTTTCATCCCATATGTAACAACAAATCTTATAAAGGCCTTGTATAGATTCATCTTTGTTCTCTAACTTAGAGTCTTGCTTCTCAGGAGATTTCTATTCATTCCATATGTTCTTTTGCCTTTTAGAATTCTTTCCTCTGTTCTCTCTTTTCCGGTTTTCCCTATTACTACTCCCAAGTAGCTAAATATGGATACAGTTTCAAATTTATGATCTCTAGCCCTATTCTCTTTGCTTCCTTATCGAATTTTTCAATTGCTCTTCTCTTAAACTATCATCTTCGTCTTTGTTATGATAACTAGATCATCTTCATATGCTATTACTTGAAGTTGATCTGTAATAATGTTTTTGTTTACGAAGTTTGTCCTCCTTCTTATTGCTTCTAATATCAGGTTAAACAGTGTCGGGGAGATAAGAGTCACCTTGTCTCGCCTTTGTGTACTTGGATCTCCTTAGAAGTTGTTCCGATGAAAGTTATCTTTGCTGTGGTATTCTTTAGACTTACTGTTAGCATATGTTTTAATTTTTCTGGGATTCCAAGAGCTCTAGCTCTTCCATCATTTTCATTCGATTAATTGTATCAAAAGCGATTTTGAAATCTATGAATATTACGTGCATATCTTTGGTGTATTCTCTTGATTTTTGAATTATTTGATCCACTGGATGTATGGAATTAATTGTCGATTTCTCCGGTCTGAACCCGTTTTGATATTCTAATATTCGTGCAGTGCATGATGTAAGTCTCATGTTTAGTATGTTTGCTATAATTTTATATGTGGAAATTCAAAGTATACATGTTTGAAATTAGAGTTTAGGTTTGCAGTATAGTCCAGAAGATTAAAAAAAACTTAAATGATTTGCGAATATATGAGATTGATGGACTTATACTAAAACCTATTATTAATTAAATGAATTAACAATGGAATGAAAAATCTCTTCTCATTCCACACTAAACTGATTTGCCTTCTTCTTCTTAACGTGTCCCATCCCTAAGGACATTGGCTATCATCATGGCCCATTTGACTCTATCTGCAGCCGTTCTGAAAAGTTCTATTGACGTTTTCCCACTCCATTGTCTCAGATTCTTCAGCCAGGACGTGCGTCTTCTCCCGGGTCTTCTTTTGCCTTCCACCTTCCCTTGTATGACCAGCCGCATCAATTCGTATTTCTCGTTTCTTAGTATGTGACCAAAGAAGCTCATTTTTCTTTTCTTTATAGTGTTGAGTATTTCTTTATCTTTTTTCATTGTTCGTAGCGTTTCCGCATTTATTATGTGTTGTGTCCAAGATATTTTCCACATTCTTCGATAACACCACATTTCAAAGTTAATGAGTTTTTTCTCTATCGCCTCTGTAATTTTTCAGGCTTTAACTCCATACAACAGGACAGAGAACACGTAGCATCTCAATACTCTAGTTCTAATTTCGATGTTGAGTTTTCCATTGCATAACATTGCTTTCATTTTATTAAAAGCACTTCTAGCTATCTCAATACCCCGTTTTATTTCCGTACTTCTATCCCATTCTTCATTTAGTTCGCAACCTAAGTACTGATATCTGTGCACCCTGCCTAAAAGTTTTCCTTTAGCATAAACACTGTCTCCCTCAATCTTGTTCTTGCTTACCACCATGATTTTTGTTTTATTTGTATTCAGTGCCATTCCATACCATTCGCAGTATTGAGTAATGCGATCAACCAAGATCTGATCTATGCTGTCCGCAAGGAGTATTGTGTCATCTGCGTATCTAAGATTATTCAGAAGTGCTCGGTTAATAAATATGCCTTCATTTACGTCTTCTAATGCCTTTTTAGACAATTCTTCTGAATACATATTAAAAAGCATAAAAAAAGGGGAAAACACACGTCCTTGTCTTACTCCACGATTTATAGGTATTTCTTTCGATTTTTGGTTGGTCTATTCGTATTATGGCTTTCTGATATCGGTATAGATTGGTAATGATTCTCACGTCTTCGTCATCTACTTCTGTGTTCTGCAGTATTTTTGCCATTCTTCGGTGTTGTACTTTGTCGAAAGCTTTTTCGAAATCGGCTAGACATATGAATACGTCGCAATTGACATCTCGACATCGTTCGATTAAGTGTTTGTACAGTAAATAATGCTTCTCCGGTGCCAAAGCCATTTCTGAATCCCAATTGGTTTTCAGCTATTCTAGCTAGTGTATGCAATATTTTTGTAAAGGTAGAAAGAATTGTGTAACTACAATAATATAAACAAAAAAAATTGAATATTGGTTAGTAGAGTATTAATTTCAAAACAGGATTATAAAAAAATATAGAATTAGATGTGCTCTTTAATCAATTTAAAAATAAATTTGAATGCAATAAAACTGACAAGTTTATTAAAATAGTGTCGATGAAACAAATTCACGAATAACTCACAAATAATTTTACTGTAAGTCACATCTTCAGACTACTCTCAACCTACATAATTAAAACTCAGTTAAAATTTACAAGCACATTATTATGTTTAAAGCGACTTTGAAGTTTGTCCAAAGCCATTAAGAAATTTCTCATTTTCTTTGTTCAAAGTTGTGTAAACATATAACTGGAGTAATGAAATACCTAATAAAAATATATTGGTAGCATTCTGTTAGTAATGAGCTAACTAATGTTTTAAAGCTCAATTCATTTGTGCTTATATTTACAAAGAAATATCTTACATATCGCCACAATTCTTCGACTTAAATTCGTAGATACATGCTTCCTATCCTCAACATCTTTTTAAAATGAATGTTATAGTAACTGATGTGAATGAACACTGATGTAAAAAATGAGATCTTTGTCGTTTGATTGCTCTTCAGAATCTTGAAACTAAATAACTTCTAATTTAGGCACGGGGCAACCTTAAACATAATAATTTACGTAAGTTTTCAAACCTCGAAAATGACAAGAGACCTTTTTTGTTTAAAATGACACAAAAAATCTAAAAATATATTTTCCAAAGTAAAAAAAAGGTGATTTACGGAATTTGATTTGTTTAAAGGGGACATTTTTAAACAAGAATCCGCAAAGAAACCGAATCAGAAACATTTTTTATACGGGAGCAGTCTCACAACATGGACTAATTATTAAACATGAATTCCTATCAAATAACTGCCAACTCCATAAACAACAAAAACAATATTCATGAAAGAAGAAAAAACTAAATGGTGTTTTTGTAATTAGAACAAATTTGTTTCAGTCGCACCATTTTAAATCTGTTTATTAATCATTTACAAGATGCGAGTTACCATTAACTTTTTCAGATCTAATAATATCTCATAAACACTACCTTCAGCAATAATAACAAGAACAACCTGCAATTTCCTTATGCAAGCAAGAATCAAGCAACCGGTCATCAACAGAACCAAAAAAAGAAGAGAAAATAAGAAACCGACGTACACAGTCAAGATGGCCTCTTCCTACGGCCCAGAGCTAAAAAATAAAAACATCAAAAGCAACAAAACTATGTAATCATCGTCTTGTCGGTGTTGCCATTTCCTGAAATGTATACTTAAAATGAAAAATAACTACTAATTTCTGCGATTACCTGAAGATACAATTATAAAAAACGGCAATCAACATTTTGAACACAATTTTTTTTAAAAGCTATGTATTATTCAGCATGGTTTTAAATTACCTAACAAATAAGATATAGAAAAGTAGTTAGTTACAGCGCACTGTCAATTTTGGCGTTGATATTTCCGCACAGAGTTGCCATATCGTAGAGATAGTAGAGAATTTACGGAATTAAATGTTATCCAATATCTTAGTTTTAAGTTCTTTTTGACAAACATTTTAATAAATTCTTACCAGAAGAGAGTACATTAAGATAACACATTGTGTACAAATGCTATGTGGAATGTATTTCAAAAATTAAGCGGGAGTTAGAGAGCAATTTCTTGTACATTATCGTGGATGAAAAGACAGATGCATGCGGCAGGAATTTAGCTAATTTCATGATTGGAATTTTGAACGAAAACTTTGCGCGAAAACCTTATTTAGTTGCCGTTGAATTTGGAAAAAGGAAGTGGAAAAGAATTGGCAAAGACAAGAGAGAATTGGAAAAAAACAAACAATCTAACTTTAAGTAGATTTATACGAGATAGTTTAATAATGTTAATTAATTTTTTTATCACAACTTAATTCATTGCATTTTTGTAGCGCACAGAGTAAATAGAATTGCAGAAGAAATAAAAAATCTGTTTCCGTTGGTGAATAATTTGATAAATTTTCTGAAAAAAGTTTTCGTAAAGACTCCGTTGAGGTTGCAGATATATAAAGGTTATCCCTTTGCCACCTCAACCAGCAATTACAAGGTGGAGAACATGGCTCGAAGCAGTTTTTTTAGTTTGAACATCGCAATGAAATAGAATTATTAATGTCAGAATTTGATGACGATATTGCCGAAGCCTTTCGAAAAGCAAAAAAATATTACAAAATCCGAAATTGAAACAGCAACTTGCATATATCAATAACAATTGAATGCTATGCTGGAACAACGTTGTAAACGCCATATCACATTTAAGGTAACGTTGTAAACGACTATAGGATGTATAACATTAACATCAACAAAAATAACCTTAGGTTATACAAAACAAATCTTTCGAAATAAGCAATGTCCTGAAACAAGGAGATGCGCTGTCACCTCTCCTCTTTAATATCATCCTGGAGAAAGTAGTAAGAGCAGCACACCTTAAAACAGAATTACTGACAGTAAATGGACCAAAATTACTACTAGCATACGCAGATGACATTGACATTGTGGGAAACACTGTCACCAATGTGAAGAAGACTTTTAATAAATTGGAGGTAGAGGCAAAGAAAACTGGTTTAAGGGTAAACGGAGAGAAAACCAAATACATGTGCATCAACAGACAAAAGGGACGAGATAGAATAGGGCAAAATGTGACAATAGACCCATATAACTTTGAAAGAGTGGAGAGTTTTAAATACCTCGGAGCAACAATCACTGCAGATAACGATATGGCGGAAGAGATTACAGGAAGAATTCAGGCAGCAAACAGATGTATGTACAGCCTCCACAATACTATTAAATCTAAAAGCCTAACACGAACATCAAAGATTAGAATATATAAAACGGTGATTAGACCAGTGCTCATGTAGGGGTGTGAGACGTGGACCCTGACCAAAGAAACTGAAAAAAACTTAGATGTTTTGAGAGGAAAATCCTCAGAAGAATCTTTGGCCCTTATCACGACATTAATAGCAACCAATACCGAATGAGAACAAATGCCGAGGTCAAGCAGATGTATAGAGCGAGCGATATAGTCCAAGAGATTAAATCCCAACGTCTTAGATGGGCTGGCCATGTCCATAGACTCCCTAATAACCGCCTTGCCAAATTAATATGGGAGGAAGCCCCCACAGGAAGAAGACCCTTAGGACGTCCACGAATGCGATAGAGAGACAACATATGGTCAGATCTAAGAACAATGGGGCTGCCCACTGACCCAACTATTATGGATGACCGTTCAAGATGGAAGCAAGTTATGCAGTCAGCCAAAACCCACCCTGGGTTGTAGTGCTACGAGAAGAAGAAGAAGAAGTTATAGAAAACAAGCATTTATAAACATATATGCTGTCATCTGCGATAATTTGTTTCACACTTTTGATCTTTCCATACTACATTTTCTGCGTTGATAAAATTTTTAAAAAATTGGTTTTTAACTCTAGCTTTTGCAATTACATCTGTCCACTGAAACGGGATATAAACCGATGAAGTTTCTTGTTGCATTCTATGAGGGTAAAGTCTCTATCACAGGACAGAAAGCTGTGCCCACTAGTTAGAAACATTTGCTCAATTTGGATGAAGTATTTTTTCTAACAGCATGTTAGAACTAATTGTTAGAATAGAATATAGAATAGAATAATGGAATGTTCGAACTAATCAAGACGATTGAAGTTTTCAGTTATTCAAAGTAACAATGCTGATGCTATCTCAGTGGAGCCTCGATGCGCCATTACTTCGTTCCACAGCATCATTGTACCCCATATTATGAACAGCGTAGTTATACGAAGAAATTTGTCGCTGGTAGAAGATTGATGAGTGAGTTAGATTAGGGCAAAAAAGAACTTGTTGCAAATCAGTACATAAAACGACATACATAATTAGCATTTACTTTTGCAATTTCAGTATCTTGTCTTGTTGTTTTGTAACCTGATTCCGCTCGCATATGATGAATTTTACTTTCAATTTCTATTTTCTTTATTTCACATTTATCTCTAGCAGAAGAAAGTTTGTTAAAGAACTTGTCACAATATGAACAACTATCTGATCTGGGAAGTCCAAAACGCAAGTTTAATTTACTTTTAAAAATATCGTAGAGAGATTTTTGTATCAGCGTAAATTTAAAAAAATAATCTGTACATTTTTGGGATGCTGAAATCATCTGGAAGGCAACTTTTAGAAGAAGCATTTCTACTATAATTTTCTTGCTGCGGAAATGGCCTAATATGTTCGCATATTTTCTCTGTATCTGTTATCATGAGTTTTTTAGGACGGTTAGTATGTTTGCCACGTTGATCATTTAGATTGACTCCAGTTTTCAAGGTACTGGAGTCTTCTAGCGGTTATTGAAAATATATAACATACCGTTGCTTTACATAACCTTATGTTTTCTATTGTATATTTCACTGTACACTGACGACGAGATGTTGCTTCCCCAACCCTTCTTTTTTTGGCTCTTGCAGCGAAAGAGACTGAGATAAAAATTTTGATTGGCCATTGTAACTCAGTTCTCTAAACATTTTAAATAGTTTTGAGTGATTGCCCACTAATAACTCAGCAGAACAACCCGTAGCAGTGCTTACATTTACAAATACGCACCTAAAATAAATATTGTTTTTAAACATGAAACTAGTTTAAATTACTTTAAATTACTTCATCTGGGGAACTTAGAGCTTCTTTGAGTACTTTTCTAGACGAAACGTACGAATCACCAGCATCTCTTCGACGTTTTCTAATATTCTGCTTCCACTTATCAATGTTAAGATTTTGTGATTTCCCTCTGTTTCGTGTTTTGGGTAATCACTGACTTGGTTATACTAACATCCATTTTAGGTCGAAATGACAAATTACACGATTGAGAACGTTGACTTACAAAACACGTGCAGAAAATTTGGCGCGAAACACGGTCCACTTTAACGCATCCAACGTTATTACATCGACAGTTGAAGGCTAATTTTCAAACTACCAGAACAGGCAAGTTAAGTCTCATAATATTCCCCACAGTCAGCAGTACATTATTTTCCACATATAGAACGTTGTTTTATGAAAAACCCACATATGAAAGTATTGGATGTTACAACGTTGTTCCAGCATAGCATTCAATTATAAATTAATAGTTACCACAATTACCTTATTAGAAAGATAAGAAGTAAATTTATGTGAGTCGGTAAAATTAGTAGATAATTTAAAGTCAAAAATTAAAACGGCACCTGGACGTAATGTCAATTTAAAAAAAATGAAATATGTTTTTGGCAAGAATGAAGGTTTTTCGTTTTTATCTAATGTTGCTAAAGTTTTGAATAAGACATTTTCCGAGGAATTACAAATTGAGCCATATTTATTATCCGTCCTGAAATATGCCCCAATTACATCTCTCGTAGAACGTTCATTTTCAATGTACAAATTAATTTTAAGTGATCGAAGACATCGTTGTAAGACCGAAACCATTGAAAAGCATATAGTTGTAGCTATTAATGATAAAATTTTAAGTTGTTGCAATTTTTAATTACCAATTAACAATTATTTAAATATTAATTTATTATGTTAACTATATTGCCTATATGTTAGGATTTCTACCTTTTTTGTTGTGATGTGTCCTTGATCGAGCGAATAAAATAAAACCTCCCTCCATACATAGGCCAAAACTCATTCCATGGGAAATTAACATAAGTAAAAAACTTAATTTTTCATTTGATTACTAACATAACAAAACAAAAGACGGGAGAATGTTATGAACTGATATAGGTGCTGTAATAATACCATTAAAAAATGTTAAAAACTATGCAAGAACAATTAACAGGCACACACGGCCGAAAGTAGCTACATCAGAACACTTGTTTCCTTTGTTTAGCTTTTTTATGCACGACCCTTACAAGTAGACTAACAATCACAGGTAGCTACCTGTAACTTTAGGGGAGAACAATATAAAAAGTTTGAGAATAGCTATTCATAGGTAAAATGAGTTTTATTTTTCCACATCGACATTAAAATTTGGATGATCTAGCTTACACAATTATCATGTAAATAAAAAATCACAATTTTTTATATTTTTCCGTTACATATTTTCTTGTTTTTATCAATTTTATGTAATTAAGTGAAATGTGACAACACAGCCGGTTGAACTGGAAGTGTAACTACTAGGATTGGTAGTCTTCATAGATGGTCTGCAAGAGTCTAGAGGTGGATTTTCCGTGTTTACGTGTTTTTAAAACACTGCAATTACCGTGGTTGAATGTATACTCGAGAACCTTGGAATATTCGCATTGTTGTGCAATATTTTAAAAGCCATCAGAATAACTACCATGTTTACAGAACATTTACTTTTCTTTCATATTTTATATCATTAGGTGAGAAAATACAATCTTCGTTCAATTTTTTAATGTTTTGATGTAGATGATGAATAGTTTAAATCTTACAGAGCTACGAGAGGCACTGTTTATATTTTGAATTATATTTTATTTGTTTACAACTGACAGTTCATTACAAATTCAAATCTTCACTAATCTGCAAGAGCAAGTAAAGTGGTCAAACTGAAATCACTCAAAATAATATTCTCTCCTGTTGAAATGTATTTTTCGATATAATTTTTAAAGAGTCCATAATATTCCCCACAGTCAGCAGTACATTATTTTCCACATATAGAACGTTGTTTCATGGAAAACCCACATATGAAAGTATTGACGGTTACAATCCACCTTGTTCACATAGAAATTACAATACTAACCTACGGATTATATGTATACCAACAGTTATGAAAATCATGGGTCAGTGTATTGATATTTAACATTAAAGCAATGTGCATAAATTAAAAATGAACTAATTTACTAAATTATGGATTTCATCCATAAATATTAGTAAATTTATTTATCCATTGACGGTTATTATCAACAGTCAACAATCTTTCTTCCTCTTTTTTTACGTGGTTTACGGCATTGGTCCAGTTATCTTTCGTTACATTTTTTATGGAATTTATATGGAAAATATCTTTTAACACTGTCAAATCATATAAGGGGTAAGTAAGGAAGTGCATTTTAATTTTTAATGTGAAACTTACATTAATTTTTATATTTGTGTTTGTGTATGTTTTTTTGTTCTTGTCCCGA
Organism: Diabrotica undecimpunctata; assembly: GCF_040954645.1. NCBI lineage: Eukaryota > Metazoa > Arthropoda > Insecta > Coleoptera > Chrysomelidae > Diabrotica > Diabrotica undecimpunctata. Next base: position 136,696,167 of record NC_092810.1, read on the forward strand.
GAATACGTGAAAGGCAGAGGTTGTGCTAGAACAACTAAGTAAAATCTATAAAAACGATTACATTATCACGTTACATTGGATGTATAAATCTGGATTTTACTGATATCCTTAGTTTCTTGAGGTCCTGAAGATGCTGTAAAAGTTTGTAAACATCGAAACAGGTAGCCCATTCTCTTTTACCAACTTTAATAAAACATATAACGGATTGTGAATAGAAGACTTATTTCCCTAACATTCATTAATAAAACGTTGTTTGACATCCCTCAATTTAAAAGTTGTATTTTGTCTGGCCACTTCACCTTTTACTTAAACCCATATTGACACTATTGGATTTAGTGGCAAACGTAATACCGTTATTCCTTTTGTTTTGGCCATTTCGTCAATGACATATTTTTTATAGTACGACTTATGTTGCCTTGCAATTCGTAATAATTCCGTTTCGCTTTGGAGCCAGTCAATTATATCTACTTTTTTCCATGAGACCGTCGGAAATTTTTCCACAAATTTTGAGTGAAAGTAGAAAATTTTCATTTAGCCAACTTTCATCTAAATAGAAAATGCATCTTCCTTCTAATCTAAATCTTTTGATAGTTTTGGTAGTGCAAATAAGCACATTACAAATTAGATTTTAAATACTGCCAAGTAAAATGTTAGCGCAATTTTCAGCACCCCTCTGACGATGTCAAATGCATGCCAAAAAAGGTGTATGAAGGTCTCTGTTCTGAACTTTCTAAATCAGAGAAAATTTTTTTTTCTAAATTTGCCAAACTACTAAAAATTTATAATTTATAAGTTTAGTACGGTTTTACGTTTAGTAGTCCACATTTTGTGGTGTGCGGTTCTTGATTTTTTTTAAGTCATTGACACTGCCTAGTGCAAGAAGGCGCGCAAATTTCCATCAACTGAGCGAGTTTGATAAGGGGCGCATAGTTGGAATAAGAGAAGGCGGACATTCTTTTCGGGAAATTGCGCATAGGGTTCACAGAAGTTTAGATATTGTGTTAAGATGTTATCGGGCGTGGCGATAAGAAGGCCGAACACGAAGATCAAGAGAAACAGGAAGGCGCCGAAGAACAACAAAGCGTCAAGATCTTTTATAAGGTTGTTAGCTCTAAGAGACCGCTTCTCCACTACCAGGTCTATTGCACAACAATATTTCGCAGAACATGGAAGACCAATTGGGATGCGAACAATTTTATTTATCGTCGAATTCGCAGTTACGTCCATTTTTTATTTAGGTTGTCTTTCTCGATTCTGTTTAGGGATGAATGATGACGGTCAGAGGACGACGTGGTGAAAGACAAAATTCAGTTTTTTGTCGAACGGCACGTGCACCGCACTGTTGGGCTTATGGTATTGGGTTCCATCGCTTATAGCTCAAGGTCACCTCTAATCTTCGTCAGATGGAACATAACAGCTCAGCGAAACATACACCAAATTCTGGAATCTCATCTCATACCCTAACTTCAGATGCTCCAACGTCCAATTTTCAGCAAGATAACGCAAAACCACACATTTTAAGAGTCACCATAGACTTCTTTGAACAGGCTGGAGTCTCTTTTTTGCCCTGGCCCCCGAGATCTCCAGATTTATACCCAATTTAACATGGGTAGGACATGATAGGTCAGAGACATCTAATTTAGAGAATCCTACTCACACAAGCAGAAAAACACATAAATTAAATACATAAAGACCAATAGGGAGACCCCGGAAAAGGTGGTATAACAGCATCACATCAACATTAGAAGAGCTGGGATGATAGAATAAACAGGACCATATCCTAGAACAAGCAGAAGAAGAAAAAGAAATAAAATAAGCGAAAAGAACATCTTAATTATATGCTTACAATAAAATGAATAAAAATAAAATGAAGGGACCAATAATAGAATACAACGCAAAGTGAAAAAGTTATAACAACTACATCAGATGTAAATTGTTGATTAATAACATGAAAGTTTAGGAATAGTATAACCACAATTGGATAAGAAACACATGACACGGTGATATATAAACGACAATTTATGTACGAACATATGAAAATGGAGAAAAAGCAAAATTTATACTAAATATCCAAATATAAAGAAGCCACAAATTATATTGAAAATAGTAGAAATGAAATTCTTATAACCAAAACATCGTTCGAATATACATAAATGAATTAGGACATTTTAAAAATATGAATAATAAATCTCCAAATTAAGGGAATTAAGAAAATAGCTCTAGCTCTCTATTTAAAAAATCAGACAGAGAGAGATTTTACCCACTTTAGTAAATCAATAAAACCATCGACGTATTTTTATCGACGTAAATAATAATCTTATAATTTCGATGTATGTTTAAATTCCGCTAATGAGAAGTGTGAAAAAATATGTTAATTTGAGACCATTTTAAATAATTTCTCTTATCGTTCCAAAGTAACAGTTCTAATTAGTTGCATCTCCGGAAAGTTCATTGTCCTCCGGGTCCACAGCACTCTCGAGTCTCAACATTCAAGTTCGTTCGTCTGCAAGAAGTCTACTCGATGTCAAGAAACGAGAAGAAGCTCCTCCGGAGTGTCACCCTCCTCCCTCTGGTGTAGGAGGTAGCTGTGATGCAGCACGTCCGCAAAGAAGGAAACTCAAGAAGAAAGGCAAAAAGAAGATGAGGAAGCGGTGTGAACGGCCTTTGTGGTACTGAGTCTCAGGCCACGGGAGTCGGTTTATAGTCGCTATGCTCTTTTATGGTTATTATCATCATCAGCCGGTTTGCCTAGGAATGAAATTTTATTTCGTATGTACTTTCTTCTTTTTATGATTAAGGCACGTAGCGTTGAGGTTTTTAAAATTTAGTGCATTAAACGTGACAGATAAAAACGCCTTAATCAACTAATAAAACTTTCCAGACACAAAAAACAAATTTAGTCACATTAGGTTTACTTGTACGGTTACAAAAAACTAACGAATCTACTTAATATGTTGCAATTCCTGCTAAATAATGACTAATGACAATCAAATTATGAAATGCGAAACCAAGCATGATATTTCTGATTTTTATAAAAACAATAAAACTTACGAAAAACTACAATATTTTTATAATAAAATATAAAAAAACTTACAATAAACAAATCGATATTAACATTCAGATCAATCCAATAAAAGTGAGTACAAAATGTTGTAAAGTTTATTGACTTAAAAAATTAGTATTGTTCGGATGTTATACTAGACAAACTAATAAATCAAAGCTACCAGTGAAGAGATAGTTATTATTCAAAAAGTGTTTGTTGCATTCGTGGTACCATAATTCGTTTATATAACACGATTTATGAATTAATACAACTGAAGGCGCCTTCTTAAACTGTAGTCACGGCAAGTACATTGAATACCAAAAAATAACGTTAAAAAGATAAGTTTTAAGTTATATAATTTAAGCAAAAACGTTACCTTTTGTCAAGCTGATTTATTTTCCATGAAAATAAGTTTCCACGGAGGCATATAGATGATGGTCAAGACAATACATCCCATATAAATTCCCAAAAAAGTTTTTCAAAATGATCTGGTATGATACTAGCTTGGACAAATATGTTTTTATTTGGTACTAACACCTAAATAAAACAATTAATGAGACAACAATCACTGTGGTTAAAGCAAGTGATTTTATAGCAAGAAAGCACAGAAACTTGGTACAAACACAATGGACCTTACATTGCCGTTCGCGAGTCCGCGTTAAGCACTCGCCTGTAGGACGAGCCTGTTATACGAGCGCTAATATTGTCACGTTAGCAGCGCGGATAATGGCACTACCATGTACCATTAAGTAAATTGTACGAATGGCAAAAAGAGAAATCATACGATTTCTACCTGGCGAAATCGAATTCAAATTTTTACCATTGTGCCTTCTAAAACTTGCTAAGCAAATAGCTTGATAAATTACTCGGCAAGGGAATCTAAAAATTGCATTCCACCTGCCGTCCATCATGGTCAAAATTCGTAGTGAATTCAGTTTCTGGTACTCCAAACGGAGTAAAGAAATAAAACATAATGACCATATTAGATTTTTGTTTCGATACAGTGGTCGGTATTACATTTTGTTTTGACAACTATTGGTCTACGACGGGATAGATTTTGTTTCGATTCAGAGCAGTGGCTATACCGCTCTGAGGAGACAAAAAGAGGTCGAAATACGTACAAGCGGCTTGTCGCTGCCCTGTATCGAAACAAAAATCTAATACCGTCATTATCTTATACGAATGGCATTGCACATAGCGCGCAACAAGTTAAACGTAACGCTTATAACGTCGTCATCAAGACGACGGCATTAGCGCTCGTATAACAGCTCCCTTAGCGCGACGTCAAATGATCCCGACGGCAAGCATTGCTAACGCAAACGGTCGCGTTAGTAGCGCGCAGCTCACGCGTTGCACATGGCGCGCTAATAAAATACCTGAGAATTACAATGTCTAGCTATGGAGACCTGGACAAAGAAGTGAGAGATCAAGTACAAAAAGCAAATAGACTGGCAGGATGCCTTAATAACAGTATATGGCGAAATAGACACATTAACACTGAGATAAAGTCAAGAATTTATAAAACCAGCGTAAGACCAATAATAACATATGCCCCAGAAACAAGACCCGACACAGCCACAACGCAAAGACTACTGGAAACGGCAGAGATGAGAGTACTGAGAAGACTTACAGGAAATAGGCTGAGAGATCGAAAGGGAAGTGAAGACATTAGAAGAAAATGTAACGTACAGTGTATAAATGAATGGACACAAAATAGAAAAAAGAATTGAATAACCACGTAAGCAGAATGGAGGAGACCCGTGTCGTCAAAATAGTAAGAGATAAGTCACCAACCGGCAGAAGAAATATCGAAAGACCGCGCAAAAGATGGAGTGACAACCTTCCATAGAGGTATCAATCCGCCAATGAACAAGCAGAATCGCTTATAAAGAGGAAGAAGAGGAAGAAAAGCTGCCTTGTAAGTATATTTTTTGGTTTTCTAGTTCAACCATTTTACAAAATATGAGATTTTCTTGATTTTCGGATAGGTCATATTTCCTAAAATACAGTCAGGTTTAGTCAATTTTACTTATAGTAATAAAAATCAATCACGTTTATTATTTTTTTCCAGTTGCATATAAAAAAATATAGTCGGTAGGTAACTTTTTCCGTTTGCTATTTAGCAGAAAATATTACTAACCGACAATATTTCATAAAAAAACATAGTCTTTAAATGACAGTTTATGAAGCATCTAAACTGCATTTAAAATTTATTTGAGTTATGACAAGAAATCCACTAAATAATTTTTTATGAATTATTTTTCAAAATTTAAAACTTTAAATCGTTCAAAGTTCAGTACGTAATTTGGTTTTAGAAATGCTATGAGAACTAGGGAGAAATGCATGCTTTGTGGACTTCGAAAAGGAATTCAATTAAGTACAGCATGTAACATTAATGCAGATACTAAAAAATATAGGAATAGATAACAAAGATATTCGTGTCATTAAAAATCTGTACTGGAATCAAAGTGCTATCGTAAAAATTTTAGACAATTACACCGATGAAATCTCCATACAAAGAGGAGTCAAACAAGGTTGCATTTTGTCCCCAACATTATTCAATGTTTACTCGGACCAGTTATTAAAAAAGGAACTTAAGAAACAGCCATATAAAATAAAAATCCACAAGGGAACTACTTAATGTAATTAGATATATGGACGATACAGGAATTCTGTCAGAAAATATTGAAGGTCTCCAAATTCTGTTTGATCATATTCACGAGGTAGGAGAGGAAATGGACATTAAAATAAACTCAAACAAAACTAAATTTTTAGCCTTTAGTCGCAACCCACATCCAGAAGCAGAGCTTCAATTAAATGGAGTCCAAGTTGAAAAAGTTCTCAAAATTGCATATTTGGGAACTATGATAACGGACCAGCTAGATCCAGACCTAGAAATAAAACGCAGAATAGCAATGACTAAAACTACTTTGATGAAAATGAAGATATTTCTGTGCAATAATCATCTCAGTTTAGAACTAAGACAGAAAATGATTAAGTGCTATAGATAGGTACTAAAGATGCTAAAGATACCTTGCACAGAAAGAAAAAGTAATGAGGGAGTGCTAAGGAAGGACAACAAAGATAGAGAATTGCTAAACACCCGAAACTGTCTTATCTGGAACATACATCGTGATGAGAGGAAATCGAAATAGCAAACTACAACTGATCCTTAAAGGCAAAATAGGAGGCTGTAGAGTTGTAGGAAGAAAATAGGTTTCTTGGTTAAAAAAACATTCGTGAATGGACTCAAATGCAGGACAATGATTCCATGCGGCAGAACATCGAGAAACTTTCGTATTGGTGATCGCCAACGTCGGATAAATCTTATATGGCACGTGAAGAAGAAGTAAAGCTCAACAAATGGCGTTTGGTAATTTTTGACTTTCAGCTGTCGCGTCATGTCGATATGATTATTACATGGATTTGAAAAATTATTTTATTAGTGTTCCAACGACCTCCTTATAAAACTTCTGGTAGCTATTGATTTTACTTCCAACATTTATTTTGATTGTAGGTATTTAAAGATTATTTTCCTATTGTCTATAAGTCTACACGAGTTTTATTTGTTCATGTTTGACTTCTTTGTATATTCTTCTATTGAATCATTTTTGGAAGCACCACTTTTGCATTACCATAATATAAGTCACTGCCGGTTTTGATAAATTCACAAATAAAGGTCACGCAAAAACTGTCTAAATTTCTGAAAGTTTATTGACTCATAAACAAATCGGCATAATTGTCTTCATGCAAAACAGCCGGTATACAATCACAGCTATCACAGCTAATGACGTTAAAAATTTTATATTCCAATCGTGTTATTTTTGTGGTACCATAAAATTTTACGATTTTTATTAGCATAATAATTAACATTTTCCCCCGAGTTTATTAAGTAAAGGTTATTATTATTTATTATGACATTAAGAACTAAAAGACCTATCGCGATGAGGTTTATTTAAAAATGGGAAAATATTGTTGCCTACTTATAATTCTTTAACTGTTCAGAGTTAATGGTACCGTATATGCAACGATTTTTTGTTGAACTTGCATCCTCGACAAAGTTGTATATTTTTTGTAATTTTAATTTACTTCCGACGCTAACACCAAAAACCCGATGAAATTCTAACGCTTATTTTTTAAGCGTACAAATATATTTAACTTCTTCAATTCTAATTTCTCTTATATATAATGGCCTCATTCCTCTAAACCCTTCCAGAACTCAGTGGAATTCTTTCTACGCCAGGACAGCGGTAGATCTGGACCGAACGCTGAAATGATCAATCAGGAGCGTAGCATAGGGGATGGCGTAACATTGCCCCCTCCTTTAGAGATGGTTCCCCCTGGAATATTGTTGGGACTGGAACTGGATGATGGTATGGACCCTCTTCTTCCAATACAATGTTGGACTTACAACATTTTATTGTCTAATTGCAGCCTTTCTTTTTGGGTAAGGGTAAGGTCCTGGAGAAAAGAGTTTTCGATCAACGTGGATATCCTTACTTTGCATGCAGCTGATAGGAATACGCCGGTTGTAGACATATTGAAACATGGCTGTTTCAGGTTTTGAAGTTAAGGAATTCTACTTCTCTCTTGTTCTCTTTTTCCATACACCTTAACTTTAAAAATCTTGTTGTACAAAGCCATATATCCGCTCTTTTTTCATAATATGGTCCTAGTCTTCATTGTACGTACAACTTCAGCATGAGCCACCCGGTGCTCCCATGAAATTCTTAAGATGTAACTACTTGTAACACCATAACTCGGAGGTTTCGACATTTTTTAAACAAGCTTCAGCAAGCGTCCAATCCTCTACTCCGTACAATAGAGACTTTGGTTTTGATTGGTAAATAATGATTCCCGAAGATATGTTTCATCTTTATGAATGCTGATATTGCCTTTTATTGCATTGTTTTAGATCGATGGAGTAATCTCCTTTTTTGAATAGTAGAATTAGTTCGTTCGTTCTCCGAAATTCCGGTATTCCGGTATTTTATATCCGGTATTTTAATGTGTTTTATAATTTTATTAATTAATGTTGTTAATTGTTCTGTCATTGCTGCTCCACAATATTTCAGTAATCCGTTTGGTATCCCGTCCTTTACCTGCTGCTTTTCTGTTCTTCAGGTTTTCAAGTATTTTCCGAACTTCCTGTACATTTAATATTAAGTTCTTCGAGTAGTGCCATTGCCTGTTTATATTAGTACGGACATGTGTAGCTATCAAACTTGTCAATTGGCTATTGGTTACCCAAAATCTATATATTTAGTATTTCGCGCTTACTGATTACCATGTATATTTTTGTATTAAGATCTTATTAATACTGTTTACTGATACTGATATCTTGTGTAACGTTATGGTTTTTAAAGTCTCTACACTGTTTGCAAAAACTACCGCGTCATCAGCATTTCTCTTGTGATTCCAGAGCTTGTGCGAATACCTATATGTTTAAAAGAGTTTTAGCGTGTATGTTAAATAATAACGGGGCGAGCATACCCTTGTCTCTCTTCTGTATATATCCAGATTGCCTCTGTCAGTGCATTATTCACTTTAATGTTTTCAGTTTGGTTATGGTATATATTATTATGGATGATTTTTAGGACTCTATCAGCTAAGCCCGCTTCTTTTAGGATATCTTTCATTTTAAATAGGAAGAAAAAAAGATTATTTCATGGTTAATTAGCACGATCTTTTTTGTGGGTCCATTAGATTTGTTGTCATTGTCGTTTATGTTATGTATTTTTGACTGAATAACCTATATCTATCTTATATTAATATTAATACGTAAAAATTTAATATTTCAATTATTTTTTTCAATTAGGACATTACGCCATATTGATCACTCAATATTGTTATTTTATAGTAAGTAGATTAATCAAATTCATTCATTCACCACACATACATTATATTATTACTGCGTAATCGAATGTTTTCAAAACGATATTGATAAAAATGTAAGTTCGTATATATCTTTAAATAAACAAGTTTATCTCAAAATAAAGTGTTCAAATACGAGGGTGGAGCTAAAAGGTGTCTCGAAGTTTTGGAGAATGTAGAGAAGTAATTACACAGTAGAAATTAATAACTTGGTATACATAACACGAGATGAAAGATTGTGCGAAAAATACGGCAACTAAACGAATAAAAAGCAAGTCGTTTTAACAAAAGCCATGCTATTTGTAAACAGATGTACAGTTTCATGTCTTTTGCAGTCTTGATTAATCTACAAATAAAAATATAAAGGAATTTGGCAGATAAGGTACATCGGCCTCGGCTCTGTGTCTGCTCCAAATGGGTCTTAATGGCCTTAATGAGGGACGTATAGAAGAACTTACAGCACACTAAGACAGCTTTGGTAATTTTTGGACATTTATCATTTCCTTGTTAATTCAATGAGGCCGTTTCTCTGTGATTTTTACCACCAGTTGTCCACTTTCATCTCTTAGGAACCTATTCATCCCTTAGGAATTTGTATTTAACGGCTAAACTAGCATATTTTCAGCGCATTTATTGCAATATTCCAAATTAACACTGCTTTCGTAGTAAATTAATCGCCAGGTTAGGTTTGAAAACAAATCACTGAGCCAAATCTTTGAATAGAGTAAATGGAAGACTAATTTAATTCATGAATTTTCGTTTTTAAAATTGTTTCCAATTGTTTTTTTTTATACCTTTGAATTTTCATTTTCGATAATATATTTAATCATTTAACAAATTTCATTGGAAGAGATTTTGATTTGTAGCTTTCACGAAAGCTGATTTGTTTTATAAATTAATCCTTAATGATAGGTATAACGTAAAAAAGTAAGAAAATATCGTAGGCAGCAAATCTCGAAAACACGCAGCGAAAAACAGAGCTAAAAGAAATAGAATTGGGCTGGCGAATAACTATACCATGAATTGTTTCAGTCCCTAAATGAAGAAATACGACCAAATGTCGACAGTTTTGTAGCAGAAAAAAAAAACACAAATCTGAAACAAAAAGACCATTAAGTGATGTGGAAATATGCTGGATCATTAGGATATGACGAATAAGAACTGACTAAACAAGCTAAATAAATTAAAATGTAACCAGACTATTGAAATTAGTCTAAAAAAAGCCATGCAATCTCAGAAGAATAATCAAAAATGTAAATTGGAATTTATTTTAGTAAATATGAACTTGTCTTTAAAAATTATGTTATTTTTTATATTTTCTCGGTGTTTACAGCGTTGAAAATATGCTAATGCCATTATGACGTTAAATACAAGTTCCTAAGGGATGAATAGGTTCCTAAGGGATGAAAGTGGACAACTGGTGGTAAAAATCACAGAGAAACGGCCTCATTGAATTAACAAGGAAATGATAAATGTCCAAAAATTACCAAAGCTGTCTTAGTGTGCTGTAGGTTCTTCTATACGTCCCTCATTAAGGCCATTGAGACCCATTTGGAGCAGAGACAGAGCCGCGGCCGATGTACCTTATCTGCCCAATTCCTTTATATTTTTATTTGCAGACTAGTCACTGATTTCTGACTCTCTTCTGAATCATCTCTTTGTATCTACGTGCCCATTGTATTCCCACGAGTTGGGACGGAATGCGATCAAATATGGGGAATTGCTTAGGCAGCACTTTTGCCTCTGTACCATGCATTTCCTCGGCACCATTTTGTTACACCTTATATAGAACGTTATTTTTTTGAGATTGAGTTTTTTCACCACATTTTCAGTGAACCTACTTACAAGCGCGTGCCATAAAAAAATATCCAAGTTATTATAAATGTTTAAAAGCTAAAAAGTCATTTTTTAATAACAGTTTTGTTTTTTCTTTGAAATTTTTTAAATATATCTTAAAACTGAAGTCTCAAAGAATCGATTACTTTCTGCTAAATACTTCTAGAGTCTAGAGTAACTATTTGGGTAAGTACAGTTGTTTAAATAAATCACTGAAATTACTGGATTGCTTCAACTCACGGTATCAGAAGACCTGCACGGATGAGGCGAAGTTGCAAGAACAATAAACAAAATGTAGGGAAAAATAAACTTGGAAATTAAAGCAAATAAAGAAAGTGAGAAGAACATATACAGAACAAAAACCGATAGACAACTTTAGAAATCTACAAACTAAAAGATATTAATTAGATTTACAACAAGTTTTTTATTATTTTCGGTTATTTCAGTTGTTTAATACATATTTCTTAAAAAAATATATTCCAATTTCTGGATATCCATAATTTAGATATACCATTTTATATTTGGTATATACCACAAATTAAACAATGGTAGGTTCGAGTTAATATTCCATGGAAGTACCAACTCTCGTTTCTGTTCCACGAGTCCAATTTTAAGCAATAAAAGAAACTTTGCCGTTATTTACAACAAAAGTTCGTGACTAATTCCGCCATGACTGCCTATCGAAAAAAAAAGGGAAAAAAGATAACAAACAGAAACAACAAACAAAACAGTTCCCGTTTCCCGTACACATTTGCAGAGCCGTACTGAGAATAAAAGCATTGATCTGCGTACTGCAGCATAACGTTGGTAAACAACGGAACAATTCAGAAGGTGTCTGTAATATTGGCAAAATATACTTACAAAAGAAACAATGCAGAATCAATAAAAGTAAAATATGAGAATATATTAAAAGTGTTAATGTATATTAACGATGCACTACGTCGTAAGAAAGTATCTATTCTTAAAATTAAATACCAACTAAATTTCGCATCAATAAAGTATAAAGTAATTGATGAAGTCGACCGTTACTGATTGAAGTTTTATCTAAGAATAAAACACTAAAACTTTAGTTTCTACCTTTTCACAAACTTTATTATAATTTATTTTCACTTCAGCAGTTTCGGCAGAGTGCCTTCCTCAAGTGATGTATTTTTACTATGTGTCTACACTGATAGCCTTTAACTATTAAGTTAAGAAGAGGAGAGCTGTTTGTTTTAAGTTGGTCATTTAGAATTACAACTTAAACTCTTTATTTTGAATACGGACCATTTGAAATTAGTCATTAAAAGATTGATTATGATCTAGAAGGTGAAATGCGTACGTAGAATCTGTTTTTTTATTATTGAAAGCCCTTTTGTGTTCGGCTATACGTTTGTTAAATGTTCTACCAGTTTGACCAATGTAAGTTAACAAGACCCACTGAAAGCAGATGTATGGCTAAAATAAGAGCAGAGGATGGGTGAAAAATAAATAATGATAACATAATGGAGGTTGAAGAATCAGTTGTGTCAATTCAATCGAAAGAACTTTGAATGGCTTGCGACATAACAATCTGGACAACATGAAAATATTTATTGATGAAATTAAATAAAAAATCTCGTCTTTCAGAGGCCTAAAACCTAGTAATACTAAAGTATTAAACCACTAAAAGTAAATTGAAGACAGTATCTCCAGTCAGATTGTTTGTTTGGGAAGATAAGTCTACTAATTGAAATAGAATGGTAACTTACGATTGGAAAAATATTTTGAAATAAACATACCGTAAGCAATTTAGGAACGATACTGAAGATGGTGTGCAAAAAAGTTAGAAGTATGATTTTGAAAAGTATTTATTTTAGCTATCTAGGATTAATATTAGAATAGAACGGTGTGCCATGAGTGAGAACATGATGGATAAAATGGGAGAAGGTAAGGGTTGCGTTTTATCACATAAAATCCCAGTGACCCTTGGGTCGAGCAGCCACGATGCAACTGTTCTAAAATAACGGTTGAAAACTAGCGGGAAACTAGTTTCGGGCGGATCGCCTCGTGTATGAATCTTCGTGCTTTTACACTGCCGACGCTAACAAAATAGTTGCGAGTGCAATCGGTTTCAGACTGTAGTTTTAAAACAGTTGCGCCATGGACGCTCGACCTTAAAGTTCACTTTTATAACCAGCATAAAACTAAGTATAACCCTTGGCACAGAATATTGGCCAGTTCAAAAAAATACAGAAAAGCGAATTCATCTCCGATTTAACTATAATGATTAAATGTGGAGTGGTAAGAAATGATAAATGCATCTGGGATAAGACTATAAAACAATATTAAGAATAAAATCAACAAAGCTACGGATCCGAGAGTATTTTGGTCTAAATAGGCCTACAGAAATATAAGAAATTAAGATCATAAACTAATTAAAACACGTGACCTGATCTTTGTAGTCAAGAAAAAAGACTGCCTTGAAGCAAGAGAGTTTTTAGGATTCGAAAATATTTAACGACTTTTCAAGTCAATAATCAAATGGATATCAAAATCCGATGGGAAAGGCCAGAAGGAAGGGAAAGTATTTTTTGATTTAACTTGTTTTTAACGGACACATATTTGACACTTTGTCACTACTAAAAATATTAATTAATCAACAAAAATGAAAAAAGTTTCTCTGCGTCAAATTGGGCGAGTCCAATCTCGCGTTTTCACATAGGTACTTTTATTTTTTTTTACTCTGTTTTTGCCATTAAGTCGTTAACACAAATGGAGATTTATTGGACGAGGTTTTTGTTAAATGACCTGTGCATCATTTCACTGCTACAGAAACAGTTTGGATGAATGTAAGCGGTAGTAGCGTGTTCAAAACGGGAACGAGTTGGTGTGAGGTCTGTAATGTCTAGCCCATTCACATTTACTAAAATACCAACAGCTAATGGCTTCTGGTATTTTGATAAGAAGGGAAAAATGGAATTTTAGCAAGAAGATATAAGATTAAAATGAAAAAGTTTACATCGTCTGAATCAACTTAAATCACAAGAGAAGGAACGAAATATTTAGATGTACAGTTTTAAAAATTTGTCTATATACAGTGCTAACCAAAAGTCCCCCCTCCTATTTTATCAACAGTAACACTTTTAATAGTGAAATTTGGAGGGAGGAAATAAATGGACGTAAGCTTCTTAACTAGTCATAACAGGTGACTTAATACTAATAGTGACAGATGACGTTACAGCGCCACTGTAACAGATAATTTTAAATGGGAGCTTATGGCAAGTGATATCTCATTTGAAAAATATTGAAAATCCCTATTCAATCATACTAATTTTGTTTGGATTTAAGCTAATTTTGATGAATAAATTAAATAAATACTAAAATTGTGGTTTCGAATTTAATTTATAAAAATTTAAGAACCAGTTCTTATACTCGTATTAAGAGTTCAAAATGTGCTCCATCTACTTCCTGACAGTACTGCATCGCTTATTGTTAAACTCTTGTTGTAATCGTTCAAATGTTCGGGGGAAATTACCCTACATTCTTCAATAATTCGTTGTTTCAAAATTTCAATTTGCAATGGGCATTCACACCATCAGAAAAAAATCTAATGGTTTGAGGTCCGGTGACCGAGCTGGCCATTCTACCGAACTTCGTCGTCCAATTCATCTACCGCGATATTCCTCATCTAGTTGTCTTCTCTCTCTCTCTCTCTCTCCAATGGCGATACATCCCAAATCGAGTCTTGCCTCCTCCAAACTATGCCTTCAAAATTGCCGGTAAGTACTGTTTATATTATTTTTATCCTAATGTCACTTTTACATTCAATAAAAAAATCACCCCCTTCAATTTTAACTTTAAATAATATTGGCACCTTTTGCACCATACCTGATGTAAAGTTGGGTTAAATTTATAAAATAAAATAATAAATAAATAAATAAACTTAAAAACATGTTTCTTAGAAACTATTTTAAAATGTTTACAGTAACAAAAGTAATAATATTAACAAGTATTGACATACTGTAATTTTATTCCAATAAATACGATTAAAGCTACAATAAATTTAATTTCCATACCAGATTAAACGCCATTATGAGCCATAAAACGCCAGAATCCGCATAAACGCTTACCTGAAACAAACAGACCAGTATTATGTAACATTCAAACTCATAATTAATAGTTATATTGCATAGTAATCACACCTTCCGAAAACAGATCGAAGTGTTTACATTCACAAAACCTTGAGTGGTTTTTGAACTCAGAAATCCAATGTATTGTTTTGGGTTGTGGAATTAAACCAACATTCGTGTTTTCCTGTTTTTAGGCAACACAAATAGCCATTTGCAAATATTATTATTCGCGGAATTTACGGTTTCAACAACAATAGATATGATTAACACCTCTAGTATAAACAGTGGCTTCTTTAAGGCTAGGTATTATGGGTTTTCGGGACGTATATAAATAAATAAATTCTCTGCCGATCTAAGTACTTTTAAACTAAAAAATAATAGTAAAAAAATTTCTTCTTATTATTATAATAATCTGTATTATCGTCGACTTCTATGTTACCTGTTCTAACCATATCTGTGTGTTCCCGTTGTCGTTCTTATATGATTTTCGAAATTATTTCTTGGTAATCTCGCAAATATATTTCGCTAATTATTTTTTTGTTTTTTCTCAGTTTATATATCGTTGCTGCAGGTGCAAAATCCGATCATCTTTTGAATTTACTAGTTCAAAATTTAATAGTTCCCACAAAATCCAACAAGCCTAAAAATTTCATTCGAAGTAGATTCCAATATAACAAAAACCTTATTGTATAATGAATTTATATATGGGTTGGTTTTATGTGGCTTCCAATATCATTGCCCAATGATACCTGCCCAAGATCAAGTGATAACATGGATGGATGGATGAGTAGAAATCTGACAGTCTCGGAAGAAGCACTCCAACTCAACACCATAAATCCACACTGCATCTCCCAATATAGCTAACCACTCGCCAAGAAGAAGACTGCTAGGATCCTACAGCAAGGATTTCACCTCGAAAGCCCTCGCCACAAATATGGATGTATCAAGATACTATATAACTATAAATACATGTAATATTTTTTTCACAATGTTTTTCATTCATATTGGAGAGTATGTCGTTCATTTTGGATTGGTATTAAAAATACCAATCTTTCAAAATTCTCCATTAAGAAATTCAGATGGGAGATGGGCAAGGAAATATTGGAATACCTACATGCTTTGCGGAGAAATTCAAGGGATATCGACCACTTTAGAGAAATTTTTGAAGAGACTAGGACTCACACAGGATTGTAATGTCAGAATGATGATGATAATGTTGGACAAGAAGCAATATACAGAAGCTAAATGAATGTGACAATATACGTATTGGAAAAGGTGAATTTATATTAGTCACTTGTGACCAATGAAAGTTTTGAATGAAATTAAAGAAAACATTAATCACAAGAAGCATCTGGGTTTGATTTAATTACCGGAGAAATCCTAAAACAACTTCTTAGGAAGATCATAGGAAAACTGACATATTTTATGAACGCCTCATTCTGCTTAAGGTATGTTCCCAGATATAGAAAGTAGCCAAGAAATGATTGTGAGATATGGAAAGCAACCAAATACAATATCATCGTACAGGCTGATTTCTTAACTTCCAATAAATTCGACGCTATACGAGCAGTTGTTACTAAAAAAGCACGTTTTATATAAGCAAAAGTTTGCTCAACTGTCTTTTTTAACATGGCTTAACAATTTGATGAAATGCCAAAAAGCCAGATTAATCTTCTTCTTCTTCAACTGCCATCTCCGCGGCGGAGGTCGGCAATCATCATAGCTATTCGGACTTTTGAGACGGCTGCTCTGAAAAGTTCATTTGATGTACATCCGTACCACTCTCTCAGGTTGCGCAGCCATGACATTCTACGCCTCCCTATGCTATCCCTATCCCAGATTAACCTTACTAGGAGCTAAAAGAAATCAAAGCAGGGCTACAGTAAGCTAGTGTAGCAGTCCTGTACATTAGAAATATCAGTAAATTAGTATAGAATACTAATAAAAATTATACCTAATGTTGAGAAAAAGAAGCTGTAACTCAAAATATGAAAACTGCAATTATAATGCAGGATAAAATTATGGGCCAAAAAAGTATTGTACGCCATAGAATTTCCTGGTCACGCAATTTTTAAGTATAGTTTTGATTTCCTGAAACCTGCTAAAGAGCAGCTGAATACAAGAAGATTAGAAGAAGAAATATCAATTCACAACCATATTAAAGAAAATAGTTTTCTGCTAAAAAATAGGAAACTTTCTCTGCTCTAGGAAACCTTCATAGTTGTTGATAACCGTTGTTAGAAAATCTTAATGACATATTTGACAAGCGTTATTAGAATATAATTACATACTATGACATATTAACGTCATAAAATTTATTTTAAGCTAGACTTAGTAAGTTATAGCCAGATTCTTGGAAATTTATTACAAAATATTTTATATACATCATTCTCAATTGTGTTTCTGTTTTGTCTAAATAAAAACAATTTTCTTTGTATATAATTACGAATAAATTTGAGAACCCTGACCGAGTAAATGAATAAAAATGCTAATTTAATTGATTATTTGACAATAAATATCTTACAATTATATAGAATGGACCAAAAGTCTGGAAACGCCTAATTATCTCTTAAATGGATGGTCCAAATTGTACAAAAACCGGAATATGCCTATTCTGCAATAAGAACATTTCAAATTTGATGATTGCAATGTTGCCAGATTTATCATTTTTGTGATATCATTAGTCACTTTGGATTTTTAAATACAACACTCTGTATATTGTATTATTATTGAAATCCTCACTTCAATACGAGTTCAACTATATGTATCACTTGGTATTTTATATAGTCACGAAGGACTTAAGTAAATAAAACTTCTCAGTGCCAAACAGTTTTGAAGTAATTCAGTAAATCGTCGTCAGCCAAGCAACACCACGTATCTCATTTTTTTTATAAATTAGGTTTTTGTTTCTTTTAATGGAGTACCGAAAGTTCATAAAACGAATATACCGCTTAGACCCATTTGTAGTACCATGAATTCTCCTTGTAGTGAACTATCAAAATTTTTATTAAATGTTTTAAAACCAATTGCAAATAAAAATGACACATTTATAAAAAATTTAAAATGCCACAAGAAAATAGCTTCAGAACAATATTTGTTTCTTTTGATGCGAAATCTCACGCGGAAAACTTTATAATGACTTTCCAATAGATTTCCAAAAATCTCAACAAATTTCGATGTGATCGCAATAAATCAACACCACATATAACATTTCTAACCACAATACCACGTATCTCCTTCAGTTCCCATACCAAAACTATTGAGGGCTGGTTTGCTGGGTTCTTCGTCAACAAAAATTAGTTGTTTTATTAGTGGTCTCCTGTAAAGTTAATGAAAATTAGTTACGTGATGTTGCTTGGTTGATGACAAAATATAAAATGGTGTGATTTTGACATTAATTAATAAAACTAACAATCAAGCTTAAAGTTTATTGAAAAGTTTTGTAAAATAAACTAAAGCTGACAGTTGTTTTATGTGTTTTAAAAGCTCTACAATAAAGATTGTTTTTAATAAAAGAAGGAACGAATTATTATTTTAAATAATAAGGGGCTACGGCGACAGAAAAATATCTCATTGTGAAGTAGCCAACTTGTTCAACGATACTTTCCCAATCCATTCTCTTATCCATAAGGGGACGGTACAAAAAGTTGTAAAGCGCTTTGTGGAAACTAGACGAGTAAATATGGCATTCGAAGAGGTAGACCAAAAACTGTTATAAATTAGAATAAATATTAAGTTTTAACGCAGAGTTCCATTGAAGATCCACATACATCTTTAAGCAGAGATGCACAAATACATTATGTAGGTCATTCTTCACTCTTCCGTGCATTACATAAGAATTCATTTAAACAAAAACAAAAGCCAGTTGTTGCAAGAATTAAATCAATATGACTATGATCGTAGATTACAGGTTAGTGAGGTAACTTCGTTAAAAAGATATATTTTTCCGACGAAGAAATAGTTGCACTGTATGGGAATGTAAATCGCCAAAATTTAAGGTAATGGACTAAGGTAAATCCACATTTGATATATCAAAACCATACTCAGTGACCAAACTAAATGTATGGTAGTGTGTAGTAGGTACTCAGTTAACTAGACTGTTGTTTGTAGAAGGAAATTTAACAATAGATAATTATGAAATGCCACTTAGTTATGGAACGACAGATACTGGGTATCTCACTCAAAGACCATAAAACCAATGAAGACATTCCTAATAGAACAAAAGTAAAAGATGCTGTCGAAGATGCAGCTAAACTGAAATGGAAATGGGCTGGACGTAACGAACGCCTTACGGATGGCCGATGGAATAAAGAAATCGGGAATTGGCGCCATATGAAGACAAAAGACCACGAGGAAGGCCGCAAATGCGCTGGAGCGACGATATTAATAGAACTGCAGGACCAATGTGAAAACGTCTTACAAACAACAGAGATGAATGGCGAGAATTAGGAGAGGCCTATATTCGGCAATCCGAACAGAGAGAAGGGCTCAAAAAAATGTTGAGCATATATCGAGTCAACATATATTGGGCAAACACACCAATATGTACATAGAAGGGCTGTTGCACACAAACATAGTGTACAAACCAACAAATTAAATTCTACAGACTTAGCCAAGCATTCTGTAGAATATAGCCATTCTTTTTATTTTAAAAATGTACAGATTTTAGACAAAGAACAGAACAACAAAAAAAGTTGTACATATATGATTTGCATAAAAAGGCCAAAATTGTATCAATAATAAGACCGATATAAAAGATCTCCCCAATATACATCACAACTTAATAAATTTCGTTGTTCGTAAATGCACGATTAGTTGATATTTTAAATACGACCCTGAACCAGTTGTATTTTCAAATGCCAGCCATGTGATTTTAGGGTAAAATAACACTTTTGCATTCCATTTTATATATTTATTATATATACTTCATCTAATTTACTTACCGTTGCACGTCATCCGCGTCATAGCCCGTGAGGTCACATGACCAACACAAATTATTTAAGCGGTAGGTGTGTTCTTTTTTAGAATCACTTTGCCGAGTACACTGGCATTACAGCCACTAGACATATTTTATTATATACGCGTAGAAATCATATTTAAAGATTTCTATTAATGTTAACTTAAAGAAATACACAATAATATGTTTCATATAATTTGTATAAATGCATTATAAAGCGTTTTTATGAAAAACATTTGTTCGGAGCACCCTGTAATTGTAATCGAACGAAGGTGATATTTTGGCATAAATTGGTAACACTTATTTGACAGTCGCGGTGTTGACACTTTTTATTTTACATTTTACATAAAATAAAAATCTATGTATTCCATTTTACATCTTTATACGACGCATACAAGCGGCTCAAATTGTTTTGACGTGACAACGTCTTAAATTAGGTTGTGGCTCGGAGTCATTCATGAAAAAGTGTAACGCCCGCTCACGTCTGTTACGATGAGTCACCGAACGAGAGAGAGGCCCGCCGGACCGGCGAATGCCTTGCGTCTCTCTCCCACTCAAACATGATCGGTCCGCTGCGCGCGCAGCACTAGAGAATTAGGCGCGTTGAATCGGTGCGTGCTTGTGTCTCTGTCTTTCTCGAGCGTTCTTGGCGTTCAAGACACATCACAGCAGAAACACTTCCTTTCATTTCATATTTCTCCTATCATCGTCCTATCCTCAACAAAATCACTCAAATAGAAATTAGTTAAGTTTAAGTTTACATGTACAATGTTTTAGTAAACAAAATATATTTCTATAGTTAAAATTTGTGCAATTCTTATTTTCATTCAATTCCTTGTTCCTATTGTGCAATTTAATAATATTCATATCAATAAATATTCTACCGAGAAAAAGACGTTGTCACGTAAAATCTTCGCCCGTAAAACCGACTTTACAGGCAACCGATTTTTTAACAAGATTATTTTTTAATTCTTGTTTTGTTTCTATTTATTTACATTAAATATTAATTTGTTTTGTTGTATAATCCACTCTTGCAATAATTATGTGACCTATTTGATTTAAAATGGATTCAGGATTTTTTTATACTTTGGCAACTATGTCAACTTCGATCTCTGTCAATGATAATGACGTGCAACGGTAAGTAAATTAGATGGACTGTACATATATATATATATATATATATATATATATATATATATAATTATATCGTGTCCTTTTAAAGCAAAAATATTTGCATGTTAACATAATTACATTATTTTTTTTCTTTTAAATTATAGCCATGCTTAAAAATGTGCAGTTTCCATTATTAACTTAATATAACGTTATGCAAAACATTGTTCTACTTTGTAAAAAATAGTATTTGCCCTCCTTGAACTTGTGACATCTATAATAGTAGCTCATCATATTATTCAACGTATTGATTAAAATATCACCATATACTCAAGTTTACGGTAATCTAAAAAACCTGTTGATGTTAGTTATGTTTATTTAGAAAATTCAATACAGTAAGATTGATAAAAACTAGTTTATTCCTTTTTTTGGCCATTCAAAAAATAGACAGTCATTGTTATAAAGACATCTAAGAACACAAAGAACAATATTCAATATTCCCTAAAAATCAATACATTCGCGAGGTATCGGCAACCCTGCGCGACACCCTGACATACCTTACGACTAGCCGGTCTGACCCAGCAACTCACAACACGCGGCGTCGCGTCGCTGTTTATCGATCGGACACGACGCTCACCATCGTCGGCGACGGCAGGCGGCGGGAAACCGCCAGCGCCAATTTGCCACAACTACACAAAAACGTATTACCTACGGATTTGTTATTTCAACTCGTGAAACATGCTACAAAGAATTAAGGTTAAGTAGTATTGCCAACTCTTGAAGAGACATGGTTCATATACATACAAACAAAATTTCATAATCCACAAATATATCGATGTAATAAATGATGGATGAAAGAACACTACAACAAAGAAAAATAATAAAAGTAGAGGACTGTGGACAGGACAGTGATATAAAATAAAACAGTCAAAAGTACAGTTCTGTAATAATGCAGCAAGGTGTGACTTGTAGTTATCATATGTATGGGCATAAATTATTTAATTTTTTATGAAACTTAAAACTTTTTGGAATAAATTTTTTGGAGTATGTATGGTAAAACACACAACGCGCGTTCTTCTTTGTATACCAATACATTTTAGTTAATACCAATACGAATGAGAAAAAGGATAACTTCTGTAAGAAAAAAAATAGTCCACAAAGAAAATGAATTTTATGTAGTTGGCTTAGGTATACCACAAATATCAAAAATTTTATTTAAAAAATCCTGTATAAAAGGTATAATAATATAAATGAACCCTTTCACATTATCACATTAAACTAAAATTTAGTCAAAATTTAACTTTCACGTTTGCTTTAATTAAAGTGGTTATACTTATTATATTTTAGGATCAACACTGATAATGGAAGTGATTCCGAAAACGTTTTGTGATGTGATGTAGCCCGAAAGGGTTCTTTTATATTATTATAACTTTTATAAAGGATTTTTTAAATAATTAAAAAAAAAAGGAGATTATGAAGATTCTGAACGGAAGCAGCAAACAGAGAAATGAGTGAACGAGAATAGAATAGAATATTTTAATAAACAGATTGAATGTTACAGTACCTTCTATACAGTCTATTTAACTTACTAAAAACCTTGTGACTAAGGAAAAAATTGAAAATGAACTATATAAAGCTTTATACTATCAGCAACAATGTAATATAAGCTACTGTATTGTAATGGTAGGAAAATCTGCATAAACGGCACCTTCTCGCGAGATCGCTAAACTGATAGTGAGACAAATCAATAGCTATTTAACAACTAAAAGATAGCTATCCAAGATAGTCTCAAAAGCAGGCTATCCACATAAAAAGTTTTAATAATATTTGTCAATAAATTGCATTACAAGTGACACTTATATAAGCCAAGAAACCAATTACCAAAAGCTAATTAAGGTTAAAACATTCCAGTGTACAGTACCCGTAAAGGGATATGATACTCGTAGCCGTAAATTATATCTATACCTTAACAAATTATTCCCCGCTTTGCTGTTTCGGTACTATTCAATTATTAATGTCTAAATTTGATGTGCTTAGTTATAGAAGTAAAATCGATTTAAAAAGGCATGATAGCACAGCTTTTATGGTACAAGACTACAACGGCATTCATACAGGACTCTTCCAATTTTTTTAGAATGTATAAAAATAATATGATCAGTTCGACAAACTTCTCATACACTACAACTACAACATCAAATGAAAATAAGTCGTGTCATAAAAACCGTGCTATTACTCGTTAAGACTAGGAATGACTTTCGAAATTTTGCCCATCGACGCAGACAGCAGACAGAAAAAGTATTCGGAGAGAAACAGATGGATGGACTCCGGGACTCAACTAGGTGATTTTTAGCGTAGTGTACAGGTCGAGTTTACTTCTCCTATTAAGATAATATCCGGTAATTTGGCGCAGCATCAAGTCGGCGTGCCGATTAAAGGATTTTAAAAGTCAGTTCTAGTTTTGACAAAGTGTATCAATAATTTTCAAATGAGGTATACGTGAGAATTTGTACTTAACAATAAAATTACTTTTTTCGACAATCAGAAGTATTGCAAGTAGTATTCAGCAGGGTGTCATGTTTTCTTTTTTAAGAGACCACACTTTATTATCCTTTTATTACTAGAATGTGAAAGTATATTTGAGATAACCGACTAGGAACGTTTACGTTTGGGTACAGAATTCCAATTAATGTATTCTCTGACCCAAATTACTAATGTAAAAGGAGCCAATATCAGTTCACAAATTCGAATCGAATTGTATTTATGAAAATAAATTTAGGCATATTCTCAAATATTTCATATTTGTTTTTTTTTATAGGAACACAAAAAGTTGGCAACGTCATACCGACGCGTCCCCAGACGACGCCTGCCCTCTCCTTCCCCCAATTCCTCCCTTATGACACTTTCTAGCCGTCGTCGTCTCCCTCTCCTCACCCTTGCGACGGCATCGAGACGGCGGCGGCTGCCGACGCTCACGCACGTCACGTACCAAACCGCCCCCACTCTAGCGGCCCTTTCGCGTTTTTCTGCCGACTTTCTCCTCCGCTCCACCCCCTGTTCAAGATAGCGCGATCGCGGCCACCTACGCGATGCAAACGAAGAGAAAAATGAGATGAAAACGGGAAGGGTGGCACGGGATAACGAATGGATGCAAATAGGTGACATAGACAGACAAGAGTAGGATTAAGTCAGCGTATGAGAATGCCACTGTTTGCTGTTCCGAGAAAATGTATCGATGCGGTCAAAACTATACGTTGCAAAGAAATTATTCTTGATGGTTTTTATAAACATTTTAGTGACCACCACTGCAAGATCTTTTTTAATGAAATTGTTGTTTTTTGTATATAAAAAAATTCTCACAGGACACGAATATATAAATAAGACAAAGATGAAAAAATCTGAGAATTTAGTCACCACGGATATTTTTATAAGTAAAAGAAACAGAACAATCTTATCATAGATATATTTGTTGTATGTTTACACCAGTTTAATCATTATAATCAGAATTTTTGAATCAAAGCAATTAATTTTGTAATAAAGCCTCTAGGCTATTCACACCGTTTGCGTTGCTGAGTCTTAGAAGTCGAATAAATGGCATCTTTGATCAAGCCACCTCGGCAATTACAACATCCTAATAATAGGGTTATAGCAAATGTTATTTTGTATTCTCAAATATTAGGTGTAGGATGCGACATATAACAGATGATCAGCCGGGAGCTGTAGGGAGTTAATTGTGTAAAAATATGAAGACGGCATTTTTTAAATTGTTGTAAGTTCGGAAGAACTTAACAAATTAATATTTCAGATGTTGAAGAAACTTTATACTCTACATTAGGTCAAAGAAATCTATTAAACAAATACAATAATTCAATAATAACTTGATTTGTTACTTTGTGTTTTATTTTACTATTTTTATTCTAAAAAAGTTGGCGCTTAACGTTTTATCAACTAAATATTCTGTTTAATTATTATTATTCATTTTACATTTTCACTTATTTCGATTCTGTAATTAATTTACTTTTTTTATACCCCCTCAACCTATTTATACCCCGTATATACATCTAGTCATAAATTTGTACCCCATATATACAGTAAAACCTCCCTTAACCGAAACCTTTTTAACCGAAACATCGTTTAACCGAAACGGCTGTCTGTTTCAATAATTTCGTCAATAAAAAGTGAATGTTTGTCGCAAAACATAAACAATTCCGTTAATTTCACTCACCAATTGATGTCTATGTGTGTTGGGAAATCACAAAAACCAAGAGCTCTAAAAGATATTTCCGAAAAGGCATTTTAAGGTATAGAAGCCAAAAAAGTTCATGGATGTCGACCACCTTATTTTTAGAATGGTTTGAAAATAAATTCGTCTCAAGTGTAAAATCCTTTTTAAAATTAAAAAACCTTCCCATCAAAGCATTGTTGCTTGTTGACAATGCGCCCTCACTCTCAAAATCTACAAAATGGTGACAATTGTCAGATTTTTGCCACCGAATGTCACAAGCTTAATCCAGCCGTTAGACCAGGGAGTCATAGAGACATTCAAGAGACAATATAGAGAAGCATTCTTGAGACGAATTAATCCAAAAGTGTTCCCGAAATTCTCAAATCTTTAACAATAAAACATTTTTATTGGTGAGCTGAGTCGTGGGCCAAGATCAAATCTTCAACTTTGGAAAAATGCTGGAACAAACTTTTTGATAAGATTTTGATTGACGATCCTGAAGAAGAAAATGGTAAGAAAACGACAGAAGACATTAAACCTTCCATTAAAAATTTGCCGGGTCATGACGAAATTAACTAAGAAGAGATATGTGACTGGTTAGCTGCTGATGACTGAGAACGTGAATTCATCGACCAGGACATCATTGATATGGTTCTTTATCAAGACAACATGAGCATATCAGATGACGAAGATGACGATCCAAGAGGCAACAGGCAGCACAAGACCGTCGACGAGATTTTCAATGCTTTAGAGGAAAGAATTTTATACAGTAGGCCTAATTATTTAGGGACACGACTAGATTCTTAATTTTTGTTGTCATTACATAAAGTTTTGTCCTTTTCAGATTGCTTTACGTTTCTTCGAACAATCGAATGAGTCAAACTCATGACGTTCTGCAAATTAACGATGGAGGGAGAGAAAAACATCGTTGTCAAACGAAAACGCAAAAAAAAATAGCAGATTTCTTTAAAAAAGCATGTTAAACTTGTTCATTTTCCTTAATTTTATTACTTTATTTTGGATTTACTTATTAGAAAACATTACGAAATCATCTCATAGTATTTTTTAATACCAATACTTTGATCAAGAATATTATAAAAAACAATGTTATTTTTAACCGAAATTCTTGTTATCCGAAACGGCCTCCCTCCCAATTATTTCGGTTAACGGAGGTTTTACTGTACATCATATTGGTATGTTGGCAGCTCTGACTTCCGATCTGTATTGTCAAGTTTTGCTTCAAAGTAATGGAAGTGGGAATCTTTTTTTCTGTGTCTTGTATCTATTTAAAGTAGTGTTTTAGTTCACAAACCCATTTTTGTTCTTTAATCTCTCTTGGTAAGTATTACAAATATTTATTTATAATTTACAGTTGATAATTTTTTATAATTCCTTTTAATTTGTTTTGCAATCATAACCTACCTAAGCTCTATATGCCGTGTGTTCTTTTCGAACTTCTTAATGGTATATGCACATAGAATCTCTTATTTGAACCATGTTAACTAATTTGTTTTAATAATAATTAAATTCGCATATACATATTTATATAAAATATATTTATTTAATTGTCTTTGCTAAACTTTATTTTTTTATATTTGGAATATTCTAAAACCTCATGGCAAGCCAATATTTAAAATGTATGCTGTTTTTCTGATATATTTGAATCTCTCTTGTCCCCTTTTTTGGTGGGACTATCCCAACAACCACTTACACCATTCGCCTTCATTGCAAGCCACAATTTACTGAGGGGTATAATATCATAGGCTTTCTTTAGATCTACTAATATCATTCTAATTTTCCGACTGTTTTTTTTTTCTAAAATCTGTTTTAGGCAAATCAGGTTGTCAATATAAGACCTTCCTGCATGGAACTTAGTTCTCTATTCTTTCTTTTATAATCTTGCAGTAAAGTCTAGAACAGAGTTACACTTAAATCTCTATAGTTGCAGCCCTTTCTTATGTGATCTTTTTTATGGATTTTTGATACGAACGCTGTTTTCCATTCAGGTGGCAGTTCTTCACATATTAAAAAGGAAGTAAATACAAAAGCGAGTGTTGTATTAGCCAGTCCGGTCCATACTTTAAAAGTTCAATGAGGTGACCTGTAGGTCCATAAGATCGTCCATTTTTCATTGTCATTAAGATTCCCTTCACTTCAGTTGTCTTAATATTGTTCTGAAGCTATTTTCTTGTGGAATCTTTATCAAAATTAAATTACTAGAAGAATTTTATTATCAAGTAATAACAAAATTTGTTTAATTTGAATTTTGAGAACGATTTACGAAGTGGAAATCGAAACGTTAAATAAACTTATTTTGAAGTAAAATTGTGGCTTATTCCCAGTAAAAAATAGTAAATTGTATTCAGTTTTCTTCTATAAAAGATGTCCCTCAGTGGAAAGACGGGTCATTATTTTCACAAAGAAATTGTGAACTGTAGTATTGGACTTTGGAATTGGATCAATAAATTTTGTTTACTATTTTCTGGTCTTCTGTGTCTTTGGT
Organism: Diabrotica undecimpunctata; assembly: GCF_040954645.1. Classification (NCBI taxonomy): domain Eukaryota; kingdom Metazoa; phylum Arthropoda; class Insecta; order Coleoptera; family Chrysomelidae; genus Diabrotica; species Diabrotica undecimpunctata. Next base: position 136,723,803 of record NC_092810.1, read on the forward strand.
CATTAACCATATGATGTTATGTGAGTGTTTTTTGTCTGCTACATTTACTTTAATATCTTCGCTTCGTCATTCATTTGTATTCCTTCCAGTGTTTGTATGTGTTATTCCAAGGCTTCCGTAGCCTCTTCCTTTACACATTTTACTAATATTTATTTATATATATATATATATATATATATATATATATATATATATATATATATATATATATATATAGAAATGTTAAAAGAAACTGAGCTATGGTTAGTGAACCTAGTCGTTGAAAAAGTCCAAAATCATATTTTTTAGTTTCGAATAATATTGTAGCTGGCTATATCTACCAGATACAATACGATAAAAGCAGTAAGACGTAGAGAGACAAATCTGACATCTTATTTTCCCCAAGTAACCATCTTCCAGTAATTGAATCATTCCGAATTCCGAGAATTCAATCTTCACAGTCCCTTCAGAGTCCTTCCGATTTAGGGTGTGCAAGGTATTAATGGGATCTTGACTTGATACATCAATTTGTTATTCATAGTCCAGTAAAATCAAGTTAAATGATCAAAATTAATCCTGTTTCATCTATGTACATAAATATATATTAAGAATCTATTTTTGTTTAGCGTTGCTGTACATAAGAATGCTTTCGATCAATATCAACACATTGTACTAGGTAAGGAGTTATAAGATATTTATTGTTGAAAAATCTGTTCCTTCATCCTTCATAATTATAAATTCGAATGTCACAAAGTACTTTAGAACCCTTACTTAAGCATAGACATTTGTAAATTAATAAATAATAAATAAATATTGTTATATTATTTATTTTTTATTCTAAATCCACTATCTTTGTCTTTTTATTTGATTTTTGGCTTCATAGATTGTGCTCCAGGAAATCGCTTTCTAACATGTTTACAACCTCACAACAATCAGTATTGGTGTGAGGTTGTAAAGCATTGGCGATGATAGTAGCGACGATGATGACGCAGATGATACCGATTATTATGAATGAATATAAGGATTAGGTGTCTATATACTAACTACTCAATAGGTTCTTATTTAAACATCACATAGAAATCATGTTGCAAAACATGAATGTGTAGACACCGCAGTATTTTTACAACTGTGATTTATTTTGGCACGTGTTGCACACTTTATGCATTACCGCAAAGTTTCAAGTGACATATTATCGAGTTTTTCCATTCTTTTATTTCAACATGCCGCTGATTACCTGTAAACAATCTCAACATCAAAACAACTTTCAAAATATTCTTTCTTCTATATTGTTTTTGTTCAAACAGCGTTATAAAACGAACATTCAAAAAAAATTAATAATAAATTGACTACCTGTGGATATATTACAACATTCATTCAATTCGCATTTATTTAATATGGGAAGGAGAGCTAGACAGAGACGGAGAAGTCATAACTTGAGCCTTTTACTGGCCTTTCGCGAAACGAAGCGAACAAGGCCGATTCATTGCCTCATTCCACTGGATATTTATTCAAACAATTTACATTTTCTTTTTATGTCAATATCAGTGTTTTATGGTTGGTCGACACCAGCCAACAACTCGCACGTAACACCATAGACAGATCAGAGTGAGCAGGGAGAGAAATAGAGAGAGATTTTATGTTGCCGTGTCTATGCCTACACAGTCGGAACTACACTGAAAAATTGTTTGCAATAACAAATAATATTAATTATTTAGTTTTGACGATATTACATTACATAATTTTGTTATAGATGTTTGTTTTTATATTGATAATTGCGAAAATGTTTTATGTTGTTAAAATCAGACTAAATATTTATCTAAAGGTAAACGACCAATGCAATATAGAACCTCTTCATTAAAAGTTTCATTGATTTTTCGTAACATCTATTATTAAGTATCTTTAACACATTTTTAATTTAAATTTTTAACGTCAATATAAAACACAAAAATCTAACAAAAAATGTGTTTAATAATCTGTATTTCCTTCAGCAGAATTACAGTTTGACAGCTCCTTGCCGTGCTTAAAATTAAATTATCGTTTTGAGGCAATAGGATACATTCCTGTTTAAGAATATCTTGAAGGCCTTGTTTAGTATAAACATTGTGCAAATGAGGAGCAATCTGTCTTTGAAGCATTTCCCATACATGATCGAAGGGATTAAGATCTGGCGATTGCCCCGGCCACGATAAAAATGTAATATCCTCATTGTGAAACCAATCTCAATGCTGCAGTATGTGGCCTTGCATTATTCTGCATATAACGCAAATCAGGACCTGCATCAGTGGCAAATGGAAGGACAACAGTGGCCAGGAACATATTGAGATATATTCAAAGTGCCTTCTACAAAAACGGGAACAGTTCGATGACGAAAAATTATTCCAAACCACATCATAACTTATAGACCAATATATGGACGACCACCTGTATATACCTGAGTCTCTCTTTTCGACCAGGTCCTCACAAAACTCACTCTTCTTTAATCAGGGTAAAGACACAAACTAGCTTCGTCTGTGAATAACACAACACTCCATTCTTGTAAGCCCCACTGCACATGTTCCTATGCCCACCTTAATCTGAGTCAACGATTTCCATGAAGCAACATGGAAACCCTCAATGGACGTCTGGCGTGCAGGTCGGTTTTATGTTATCTATTCCTTAAAGTTTGGTCACATATAATAATGTTGTCTGTATTTTCTAAGGCCCCACAGAGTTCACCTCCAGTTATATGCTCTTTTCGACGAGCTAATCCTACCACATACCGATCGTGTCGAGGAGAAGTTTTACGTTGACGACCCCTCATGTCGTTGTGCGACACATTTCAAATTGTCCATATCGACGCAACAATCACGCTCCTAGACACGTCAAAATGACGTACAACATCAGCTAGTGAAAGACCAGCCTGAATCATATTCACAGCATTTACTATTTGAACATATGTGTGTTAAATGCCGACGCTTTATGACTATCTTTGCGTTTAATAATCTTGTTGAAGGACCAGAGAAGTTTTACGTTATTTGTAGATTTCAAATAGAAAAAAATTGGAAATAGTATAACCAACAAAATAGCTATACAAGGAAGAATTAGACAGGGTTGTATTATATCCCCAATCTATCTATCTATCTAATTAGCCTTCTTCGGTCCATCTTTGGACATAGGCCTCCCCAATCTTTTTCCATTCTTCTCTGTATGTCGCTATAGTCATCCACCTAGAGCCCACGTGCTTCTTGATATCATCTGCCCATCTCATTTGGGGCCTTCCTCTGCTTCGTTTATATTCCCACGGTCTCCAACTTATAAGAATTTTGTTCCATCGGTCTTCTTTTTGTGTTATATTGTGTCCTGCAAATCTCCATTTCAATTTTGCAACTTCTTGTCTAGCATCCTTCACTTTTGTTTTCTCTCTTATCCACTCGATTCTCTTTTTATCCATTAATCTTATGTGCAACATTTGTCTTTCCATTGCTCTTTGGGTTTTTATGATTTTGTCCATGTTTACTTTTGTAAATGTCCACGTTTGGGAACCATAAGTGAGAACAGGGAGTACGCATTGATTGTATACTTTGGTCTTAAGATGCTGTGGATATGTTTTGTTTTTAAGAATGTAGCTTAGTTTGCCAAATGCCGCCCATGCTAGTCTAACTCGTCTTTTTATCTCTGCTGTTTGGTTTTCTTTGTTAAGTTTTATAGTTTGATCCAGATATATATAATCCTGAACTTGTTCTATTTCATCTTGACCGATCCTCATTGTGATGTCTTCATCTGTATTTGTTATGATTTTGGTCTTGCTGTAATTCATATTAAGCCTATCTTTTCAGCTTCTACGTCCAGTTCTTTCATCATTTCAAATAATTCTTCTTTTTTGTCGGTTATCAATGCGATGTCATCAGCGTACCTTAGATGGTTCAAGCGTTGTCCACAAATCCCCAAAGCATTATTTAATTTATACTCATAATCAGTATTCAAAAAATATAAATGGGGAATAAAAATAAATGGGAAATTGTTTGATGTAATTAGATAAGTGGATGATATAGTAATTATATTTAAACCTTTCGCCTTCAGATTCTGTTTAAACGTATCCACAAAGTAGAAGCTGAAATGGGGATGAAAATAAACTAAACTGTATAAATGAACATTTCTTTGTAATAACCAACTCATAACACAAATAAATGATTAAGTGTTACATTTGGCTTACTCGTACTATTCTATGGAGTAGGCGCATGGATCCAGAAGTACCAACGATGAACCGACTTCCACCATTAGAATTAGAAATGTTAATACATAAGTTAACGTTACGAATGATTGCTTGGACAACTAATACCGAAGTATTCAGAAGGGTCAAGAAGAATAGACGCATTAAAGACCATTAAATACAGGAAAATATCTTATTTATGGCATATTTTGACAAGAGATAAATATGATTTATTGTAGCTGATTATCAAAGGAAAAATAGAAGATCAACAAGAAGTGGGAACTAAAGTAAACTCCTATACTAAGAAACATTCCAAATTGGACCGAAATACGAAACGCAGGGACACTTTTTCATACGGTAGAAGACCGTATGCTATGGTGACCGCCTAAGTCGTGTACCTAATTCTGATATTGCACAAAAAGAAGAAGGCATTTGACACTGCGCATCTACTTCTGCTTCAGGAAATTCTTAACACTACAAATTTAATTATGTCTAATAGGAATAAAATAAAACACAGCAAGCAAAAGAAAATCAAATAATTATGGTGAGGTGAGCGAAATGATATATTTTAAAATACAGTTACAAGTGTTCTACTAGCGACACAACGATCGGCAAATAATTTATGGTTATTAACAATTCTTTCTATTTATTAATTCATTGGTTTCCAATCTTTGATATTCTTTGCTTTGGTTTTACTTTGAGGACTTTTAACGTTCTTAGACTTTTTTCTACTTGGTTCTTAAATATTGTTCTGGGATAACATTTCCTTGTTCCATTTAGCTTTTGCTTTTGGGTAAACATAACTTTTGAAAGCTTTATAGCCGTATTGTTCGCTCTATATACATGACCTAGTCAATTCGTCTTCTTCTTCTTCTTCTTTATAAGCAATTCTGCTTGTTCACTGGCGGATTAATACTTCTATGGAAGGTTGTCACTCCATCTTTTGCGTGGTCGTCCGATACTTCTTCTGCCGATTGGTGACTTATCTCTTGCTATTTTGACGACACGGTTTTTGAACTCCACCTGCAGTTTTGTTGGGTGGATTGAGTAGCTCGACAGAACTGTTGCCGGCCCCAAGCCCGTATAAAGGAGGAGGGGTCTACAGAAAGGTTAGCACCCTACTGATAGACTTTAAAACCATACAGCTCATAAGAACCGGGACCTAGTCAATGTAATCTCTTTATTTTAATGAATCGGTTAGTTTAGAGGCAATAGACCTCAAAATTGTGGCGTCCATCCATATTCAGTTATCGTAAACACATATTATGTTGATATTTTTCATTCAAAGTAGGCTCTATTTTCCAGACATATTGTTCTGTTCATTTCTGTGCTTAATTAACTATTCTGATGAATTTCTCACACATTCGAACAACAGAAAGGAAAACGAAAATAATAATGTACTTAAATGAACAAATTATTTTTATTAGTGTATCCAACGGTGTCAGGCAAGCTTTGGTTGTAGTAATAATATGATGGCTGGTGTCTACTTCTGGTAATTTCGAGTTCGAGTGTTGAACTGTCGTCTAGAAGTTGCTACAGACGAGTTTGGCGCAGTTCAAGGACGTCATGGTCGTACCTATGACAGATAAGAGGTGGTACCTACGATCGTCCAAAACACCGTTGCCGAACTTTCTAATATTTATTAACATTAACAGATGTTTTGATTACATTTGGCAATTGTTTTTGGGTTTTCATACGCTTCAAACTCTTTAAAGAAAAGTTTATATTTTATGCCAGGTTTTAATTTTAAATATTTTCTATTATATGTCAAACATTTTTAAGTATTTTAATGGAACGATATTAGGTTCGCCTAATCTCATTGCTATGGATTATTTAAAAATTGGGATATATTAAAGATAACGCCTATGAAGCCAAGGTTTGATCTTAGATTTCGAGAGGCGTGTATAGTTGCTTCCATATTTCTATCGTCCATCGAAAAAAGTGGCGGTATAAACATGTTTAAGAAATTCGAGTAGCCGCTGTCCAGGGACGTATCGCGATATTGGTTTTTTCACCGACACAAATTTATTGATGTAAGTATAAATCATAAAATAACAATGTGTAATATGTATATAGTCAAAGATCAAAGAAATCTGATTTTGAAAAAAAAAAACAAAACGTTATAAGGTAAAACTAACTATTAAGGGCCTGTTAACGGTCACAAATTCGTGATGTAATCTATTAAAAAAATTCATTTGTAAATACGTTTAAGTTGGTTAAACTTAATACTACGGCGCCTGTGTATCCTAGCAAGAAATTTATTAGGTCATTTGTTTATGTATAAATGGTGGGGTAACATGTTCTAGCTTTTGTTTTAGTAAGTTCGATTTAATCAAGCGACGCAATTAGTTCGAGAGCGGTCATCAATCCTTAGTGTTTCAGATAAGCATTGAGAAATTCATTGGTTACAATATTTGCTTGCAAATTATTACAGAAAATTATTTTTTAACCTACA